>NW_028221734.1:0-53459 GCF_014529385.1 Adiantum capillus-veneris
AAAGAGGAATTGATCCCTCTTTGTTGCGCATGTGAGCGGTTTGTAAGTCAAAACATGACCCTCCACTGTTTGTGCGTGATTTTGAGGGGTTACTACAATTGGGGACACCCACTCAGAGTTAGAAACAGGGTAAATGAAACCAGCTTTGAGGAGTCGGTTAAACCTCTGTCAAAAGTGCCTCTTGTTGTATTTTTCCTAGGCGCCTTAGCTTTTGAGCCACAGGTTTAGTACCTGGTTTTAAGTCTATGCCATGCTCTATAACATCCACACCTCTAATTTGTGAGTAATCAGTGATAAACAAATTGGGACACCTTTTGAGCATATCGATGTAGGACCGCTTCTCCTCAGGGGTAAGATCTTTTGCAAGCATCCTCTCAAAGTCTTCAAAGTGCTTGTGGTCACCTTTGTCATCCTTTGTTTGCTCCTTTGTTTGGTCAACCTCTATTGATGGAGTTTTTGATGTGTTGAAGATGATTCCCATTACCTCCAAAGATGATTCTTCTTCGCTATTGAATGTAGTGGTTGAACTTTCCTCGTCACTTGAGCCAAAACTCTCTTCACTTTCTTCATCAGATGTGGTCTCATAGTTGATGTCGAGCTGCTTTCCTTCATGCCAATCGTATACTACATGTTGCCCCCTTTTGAGAATCAATTGTCCTCGTCCCCATTTTTTATCTACATTCACATCAATGAGCCAGGACTCCCTAGGATGATGGGATAGCCCTCCCCCTTGGCTGGCATAACATACATGTCCACACATGCATCTATATTACATACAGAAACTTTTACATTCTCGATGATCCCTAGGCACTTCACACTTGCATTGTTGGCTAGCCTAGCTTGAAAATTAGAGGATTTAGTGATTTCAAGCCCTAGTCTATTCATGGCTCTTTCTGTGATCACACACATTTGTGCTCCACCATCAACATACACATTGGATACCTTCCTACCCCTTACATAAGCATTTATAATAGGTTCCACATCTTGTTGTGGCTTTGAAGTCAATGCCTTTACTGTCACCTTTTCTTTCTTTCTTGGGAGTCTTGTGCTTACAAGTTTGGACCAATGCTTTCTCACCTGGGTGATAGATGTAGGAGTTGAGGCCAAGAAATATTGGGCTTTTGAGTTTGCAGATCTTCTAAGATGTTGTAGGGTTCCATATTCTTTCCTAATGGAAAATCGTTGATGCCGATCTCCCTTCGCCTTGACCTTTGCTTCTTGCCTCCTTCCTCCTTCTTTGACTTTTTCTTCCTCTCCTTCCTTGCAGGTTCTGACTCTTCATTCGTTGTGTCTTCATCCTTGTTGTGTGCTCTTGTGCGCTTTTCTGCTGGCATAACATCAAAATGTATAGGGCTCACCTCTATCTCCTCTTCCAGCTTTATGACGTTTACTCCTCTCTCTTCCTCCACTCGGGACAGGAGGGATGTTTGCCACTGGAGGTGGTGGTGGTCGACGAAGAATTTGCGGGGCTTGAGCATGCTCTTGCTGCACCATGAGCGGAGGGGTCTAGGAGGGTATATGTCCCCTGGAAGCCTTCGAGGGTGAGGGAAATTATACATGCCATGACCAACTTCGTTGCAATTCCAGCATCTCAACTCTTGTGCTTGACATCGTTGATTGCGATTCCCTTCTCTTGGTTGTCGTTGTTGGGGTAGGCCCTGCACTAGATTCAAGGTGAGACTCTCTAGTTGTTGAGTTAATCTTTGCAAGATCTCTTGTTGTGATCCTTCCCCTTTTTGTGAAGTTTGGGCAAGAGAGCCCCTAACTTGTGCTCCCATGCTTGGTGAAGAATCCCTCTCAATGACTTCATTTAGGTCCCTTGTTCTATGTGCTTGAAAATTTAACTTCTTGAATTTGACCATGGCCACCTCACGTTGTCGTGCTGTGACACGTACATAGTGGGAACGCATGCTACAAGATCTATCTTGTATTTTTTTAGATACATTATTATATTTCCTATAGTGTACATATGCATATTTAAGTATAATAATAAGCCTTCTACCTCATCCTATTATTTTTCTCAAGGGTAACATATCCTTACTTTACCATCAGAAAATACTATGGGAAAAGCATCAATAGCTCTGCCTCTTTAACTTGGGGCAAAAAGCATTGATTCTTTTTTTCTACTATTTCATTATCATCTCACACTCTAGCTAGATCCTATATTTAGGGTAAACTCCAATATATATATTCTATGTATTTTTTATACTTTTCTTATATTTCTTTTTAAATAGCTACTAGGAGAGAATCAAATCCTAGTGGACACTAGGTGGCATGATTTCAAAGATACACTTATTTTAATGCATTATTGCAAGCATGGTTACAAAAATTTGTCAAGGAGCAATGTCATGCTTTCATATGGCATGAGGTGTCCTTTGGAATTAAATGAAAAGTCTAGGCTAAGGAGACCACATGAAGACTTTTGCTGCCATAAATGGACCCTATTTTGATGAACTTTTTACACAAGGTTCCAATCCTAATTGGAAAACGATTTTAAAATGAAAATCGTAGCTAATGAGCTGAAGTTTTTGCCCATATTTTTACTTTTTTATTTGGAGCCACGGTTGAAGAGATATGATCAAAATACTGGACCCCAGTTTTCTCACATCATGCAGGGATAGCTCATTTCCAACTTTTCCAATTCCTGTTCACACTGGCTCCTCTCTTCTTGTGTAAACCCTTGTGGGTTCCCTTCACCTATAAAAGGGGGCCTCTTCTTCCTTGGAAGGAACTCAAGCATTCAAGCCATTGATGAGAGGAATTCTCGAGGGAGTGAGTAGTAGTAATACCTAATTGTACTTAGCCATTAACATAAGCCCAAGCCTACACTTTTTCCTAGAAGAAGACTAGCCATTCTTGCAACAAGCTACCCTTGGAAGATCAACTCTAATCAAATAAGGTCTTACACTTGGTGTATCAATCAAAGTGGAATTATCCACTCTTCTTCTCTCTCCCATCAATAATGGTGCCGAAGGGTTTCAAGTAAGATGTGTTCTACATTGATGTTTTCTTGATTTCTTGTTGTTTTCATTTTCATCTCTAATCCAACATATATATATATATATATATATGTATCTAATCTCATCTCCTTAACCAAACCTATCTCTCTCATTCTTAGTAATTCATCCTCTCTAGGTTCTCTTTGCTACATGTACATCTCTCCCCGCAGTATCCTTATTGCCTACGGGCAAGAATAGGGCTTGGGAGGGAAACTTCTCATCTCTTCACTTCTCTCATATCTACATTTCTCACATACTATCCTAGATGAATAACCCACATGATGATCATTTCTATCGCTTTCACTCTGTACGATCTATTAGAATTAACGTATGGATTAGCCGTAAAATACACTTTCAACAACGTATAGTGTTTCTCTTCGGCCCTGAAAGGCTCAATGAAATACTTCTATCACCGGATCCCATCATACTACCTCTCATAGACTATAATTTTTCTTTTGATGTAAGTGTAGTTATCTTGCTATGAACCAAGAGGATTTGTACACACAATTAATCCCAATCACTAGACAAAATATATATATTATGGTAAGCACAAAACTACAATTCCAAAGAACAATTCGTAGCCTATTTGGTCAGCCAAGATTGAATGCCATTAACTCATCCATTAACCCTTTCATATTACCCATGATACGATATGACCATAGCCTTGATGTTTTCATCTTCGTATTGTTTTGACATTCTCTTTTGCGTTCTTTCTTTGTGTGTGTGAGTGCAAGAGAGAAAGAGTGATTCTTCTTTGATTGCACTTCTTTCCAAACCCTAGTCTTCATGGCATCTATGGTTTAACTCCTTCATATAGTTTTTGTTGAGTTCTCTCACAAACTCTCACAGCCATAAGCCCGGTGCTTTCCTCGCAAGACCGAAAATTTCTTGACAACGTGCTTCCTCAAATGTTGATGGGAATTTTAACTCTACCTTGGTCTTCAAAATTGGATACAAGCCAGCCATGAACCTATCTTTCTTTAGAAAGTTTGGTGCACCCCCTTGGTTTTGTAAGGTAGCCTCCCATCTATCCCATAGGTTAAGGAAAACGGCCTCATAAGATGGGTAGTCTTCAAGGAATACCTGTTTATGTTGAAGTAGACACTTCCAAAGACCCTCTGGAGTATCTCCTTGCCCAAATTTGGCAAGAAAAATTGCACGTAGCCTCTCCCAATTGGTTTTGTTTTGAGGTTGCAAGGCCTCGTACCATGCCTTAGCCTCCCCTTTGAGAACAAGTGGAAAAGCACGCAGCTTTACCTCTTCTTGATCTCTCTCAGAGATGAGGTGTGCCATCTCCAAATTATCCAGAAATTCTTGTGCATCCTCACCATTTTTAGAATGAAAGGTAGGAAAAGTGCTTGACATTTTTATAATACAAGGAGGCTTGTGTACCACAAAGTTTTGACTACGATGAGTGATCACATCAAAATGAAAATATATACATCAAGTGTTAGTTCATAATTTATCATAGGCAAAATAAAAGGGTTGATTGAGGCATTAATTTCATTAAGGCGAGTGGGTCCAAAAATTCTCCTAATGGTTGCTTGAAATCTAAATTTTGTAGCAATTATGATGCGCACATATTGACGAGCTAAGGGTGTAAAAGGAGAAGCAGCTCCAGGTTGGTTCATGTGACAATGTGTTCTCCTTTTTCTTTCTCTTGAAGAAAGTTTCCTTTGAGTGGATCGCTATCTAAGCGCCTCTTGTCCCTGCCTCAAAACAAAATAAAAACATGGACATCAAATGAATCATCATAATTAATGAATGGAAGAATGATGGGATTTGGAGATGCCAAGATTTCACCAAGTCTTTCTGCTCCAAACATAAAAATAATGCGTTGTTGGTAAAAAAAATTGCGATCTACACAAATGTTAATTCTGATGCGTTGTGAAAAATGAAAAGCATATGGTGCAACTCTATTGTTCATGAGGAGAATAGAAGGCAATTAGGAAAGTTCCTCCGTGGGGGCACCACTTTTATGAGAGCGGATTTTTTGAGATGGGGCTCAACTCAAGGCTCCCACCAGACAACCACTCTGTGAGACCCTACACAGGCATATTTCTTAGGGGCACCACCCTCTTTTATGGAGAAAGAAGAAAACCAAAACAAACCATATACAACACACACAAACACACACACACACACACGCTCACACCTTCCTCATGTGCTTCAACACAAAATGCCCTTCAACCATTCAACACACACTCCTTAAGCAATCCCTTTGAACACTGCACAAACTCACATGCAAAGATTGACCTTCACCATATTAGTGCTCATATACTTCTAAGAAAATCAAGCACAAAATCTCAAAACTCAAAACACCATAATGCACAAATACTTGACAACTCCTTTCCTTTCCCAAAAGAAGAGACTACTTACACACATAAGGCGGCATGCATAGAGAGCTCTTCTCCATCTATGCAGCCCCAAGACTTACTTACACACAACATAAGGAGAGAAGCCAAGCCAATAGACACCATGGTGCACAAAAAACTTTCTCAACAAACAAGCAACCCAATGAGCACAAAATATGAGAAGCTGCCAAGATATGCTTACCAATTTTACATGCGTTTAGAGCAAAAGTGTGACGACGACACCCCAATTGCAACAATTTGTTGATCAAACCATGAGATAAATCATTGAACTTGATATCTTGCTCTCATATAGAATCTACAATGCTTATTTAGGGATGAGTATGGTAAGAGAAATGTTTGCAAGAGAATGGTAGAAATAGCATATTGATGCTCTCTCTATGGTGCCGCTTATGATAGCGAGCTTAGGAAATGGATAGGGAGACAAGAGGAGAGAGCGATTAGGGATTCCCTAACCTTAGAGGAGCTTATTTGCAGCAATGGAGTAGGTGTGTGTATTTTTGTGCTTGCCAAAGGGCCTTTTTATAGCTGTACAAGACCTTGGGTTAGGTTAAACTTGACTAGGGTAGGTAATTAACCATAGTTAGGTTCCCTTTTGACCACTCCTTCAATTATGCAAATAAGGGACTTATTTTTTCACTAAAAATAGCCTTTTAAGTCATGGAAGATCCATAAGGGTTGACAATGTATGTGGGCCCCACCATGATGTCTCTCGAGTGGCTCCTGGAGATTGTCCCCATCCTGTTTGTTGTGTCTCTGGAAGCATCTTGAGCCGACCCCTCCACATGCAAGTGGTTTTTAACTCCCCATTGGTATTTTAGAATTTTGGAGAAGTCAAGAAAACTTTTCACCTTTGTGGTTTACCTGATTGTAACTTTGACCTGCAGTAACAGTGTCCGCAGCACCTTGTTTTCACCATAACTTTCAGCCTGTAACTCAGAATTGGGTGCTGTAAAAGGAAAAGTTGACCTTCTCAAAGTGTTTAAGCTGATTTTGGAGTGTTCCTCAAGTATATCCACAAGCTAAGGCATTCAAGATGCATCCAAAACACCTTTTGAACCAAGTCTCCTTGTGGTGGGCCCTTTAGCATGCATCCAAGGTGTAGCATGCTTTTTTCAAAAGAGAATCCACCTTAAACAAATGAGGTAGGCTTCAATAAAGTTTGATTTATTGGGGATATACATTATATTTAAGATTTGTTGACCAACACAAGTAAATGATCCAAGAGTTGGGTCACATAGTGGTGGGGGAAGGGAAGGCCTACAAGGTTAACCCTACCCTTGAAAGAAGAGGGGTAAGATAAGTGCCCATAAATTATTTATTTACAAATTATGGGATGTAGATAGCTATTTAAATTAGTAAAGGTAATTAGTTAAAAGAATATGCAATAGAAAAACTAGGAGAGTAGAATTAAGTTTACTATTTACATTTAGCATGAAGAGAGAAATATGATGTAAATGCATAAAGATCTAAGAAGGGTAAGGTGTTTGTATGGAAAAAGGCTATTACGGAAAGAGAGAATGAACACTAAGTTAAAACTTTGATAAAATAAATATATACATTTGAGTAGAAATGTAGTGCAAATGCAAGGTTACCATTTAACGCTACTCAATAAAGAAGCAATTTCCACTAGTAGATTGCATAGATAAATGTGATCTTGCCCAATCTACATCTGTGTAACCCAAAAGAGAAAGAGATAGCATAGAATCCAATGTGAGTTCTCGTCAATAAACCAAACCAAAATTTGTAGTGCCTTTTAAGTATTTCAATACATGCTTTGCTGTAGATCAATGTTTAAGAGAAGGACGTGCAAGATGTTGTCCAAGATAATTAGAAAGAAACAAAATATAAAGAGGAGTGTTCATGCCAACAAACTGAAGACATCCAATCAAGCTAGCATAAGGTTGATTTGTGACAAGTTGACCGCCAATATGAGAAGTGTTCTTTGTAGAGCTTGCAAGACAAGGTGTGTTGGCTGAATGTGCAGACTCCATACCAAATTCTTGAATAGTATCTGTAATAAACATTGACTATCGAAGGAATAAAATACTTTTTGTGCGGTTCCGTTGGATCTAAATGCCAAGACACAAGTGAATCTCTCCAAGATCCACCATATCAAATGCAAAAGACAATAACTTTTCATTTGCTGAAGAAATCTCAAATTATTGGAAACAAGGATGGTATCATCCACATAAAGAGCAAGAATCACAAAACTGCTACCTTGGTGTTTTATGTATAGGTTGGGTTCTGAAGAGCAAGAGATAAATCCTTTAGAGGTGAGAAAAAGATAAAATTTTGTATACCAAGCTCGCAAAGCTTGTTTGAGACCATATAGTGTCTTATGGAGTTGAGCAACAAGGTCTTCTTTACCTAGAATAACAAACCCTTCTTACTATTCCATTTAAATTTCCTTTTCCAAGTCATCATTAAAAAACGTAGTTTTCACATCCATTCGATGAGCTTCTAAATCAAATTGAAGAGCAAATGCCAATAAAACTTGAACACTTGTAATATGAACAACTGGTGAAAAGGTCTCTGGATAATCAACACCAGCTACTTGGGAGTAACCTTTTGCAACTAAACGTGCCTTGAACTTGTCAAAAGATCCATCTGATTTTACTTTTGTCTTATACACCCACTTACACTTAATGGACGTTGTACGACCAAGAGGTAGTTCAGTTAGTATCCATATACCTTTAGAGATAAGAGAATCGTACTTTGCTTCCATAGCCTCTTGCCATTGATCCCTTTGTGGTAAAGAGATAGCTTCATTATAAGTAACGGGATCTTCAAAAGTAAAGAAAGCATTATCAACAATATCATATCATAAACATGACATGAGCCATGTTCAAAATCAATAGGCAGATCAACAAAAATATCAATATTATCATTGGCAACATTTGGAATGGATGGTTGTGAAGAGGAAAGTTGATCTATAGGAAGAGTTTCATCATCTGAAAGAAATGGAAAAGCCTGAAGCAATGATTTAGTATCATCAGAATCATCCATGGACCATGAGCCTCCCATAAGATGTTCGTTAAAAGTAGCATCACGATTCACAATTACTTTCTTGGAGTAAGGGTCATAGAATTTGTAGCCTTTGAAAGTGTCAGAATATCCAGCAAAAATAAATTTAAGACCAGGAGCATTAAGCATTGTTCGTGTTTCTTTGGGAACATGAATATAAGAAATACATCAAAAGGTTCGAAAATGAGATGCGAAAGAAATGTCACTTGTCCATGCTGTGATGGGTATATTACCAGAGGGTGCAGTAGTAGGTAGATGATTGTGAATAAATACTGCTATCAAAGTAGCTTCAGCCCAGAAAACACGAGATAAACCAGAATGAATCGGCATACATCTTACAGCATTGAGTATAGTGTGGTTCTTTCATTCAGCAACACCGTTCTGTTGAGGTGAATATGGAATAGTGTGTACATGATGAATTCCACTATCAGCACAGTAACTCACAAACTCTTGAGAAACATATTTACCTACATTGTCACTATGTAGCTTCTGAAGGCAACGACCAATTTGAAGTTTCACAGCCTTGTGAAATTGTTTGAAAACAGATAAGGCCTCAGATTTTTGTCACAATAGAAATATAGTCTTATGATAAATCATCAATGAAAGTAATGAAGTAGCAATATTGTGATCTTGAAGAAGGTAGAGGTCCACATATATTAGTATGAACAAGATTCAATATGTCATGAGAATGAGTTGTATTTGCGAGAGGAAAGGATTTACGATTATGTTTCCCAAGAGCACAAAAATCACAAATTCCCATATGGGGATGAGCTTTAAGATCCATGCCATGAACAAGATCGCGACATTGAACATCAAGGAGTTTTGAGAAATCAGCATGAACAATACGGTGATGCCATACTTTGCAATCATGATCACCTGGAGTAGCGACAACATTTGCTACAACATCATTGAGAGAGAGTTCAAACAAATTACCGTTTCAAGGAGTAATGGCTATAGTCTGTCTATCTTTCTCAATTCGGCATTTGGTATGATCAAATCCAACAAAGAGACCAAGATCAACAAGTCTAGCAACTGAAAGAATATTAAATTGAAGATCTGATACATGTAACACTCCTCGCAAGATTCGAGTGGAAGAAGATAAGGTACCAAGATATAAATCTCCAATACCCTTTACTTGACAAGTCGTATCATCAACAAGATAATAACACTTTGAACTGGTAGTGGATGATAGTTATGGAGCCACTTAGATTGATATGTTATATTTCCTATAGCAGCAGAATCCACAATAAAAAGTGATCCATCACGCACATGAAGTATTCTGTCTGGAGAAACTGAACATAGGACACAGCTTGTTTCTGGTACAATAATGTTTTAATATTCAGTAGCATATGCTCTATTATGATCTGTGTCGAATGGACGCTTATAGCACATATGAGTGGGATGATCAGATTGTTCACAATATTCACAAGAAGAAGAAGAAGAAGAGTCTCTAGATAAACGTGGTTGTTTAGTCGTAATATTGTGTTCTTCATCATATTGACGTGACCAACAATCATCTTCAGTATGGCCATTTCCGTTGCAGTAAGAAATTTCTTATTAGGAAATTTGACACGATAGAAAATATTACCACAACAGCCACCTCTATGATTTTCTCTTTGAAATGGACGCCTTTGAGCATAAAAAGCACGTTCCATCTGTTGTGACTCAGTCTCCTCTTGTGAAATCATAGATGTATCATGACCAGCATTATGTCATTTTTGACATTGAGAGTATTCAATTAAAGACATGCAGGCTTGGTCAAAATCAAGACCATCTTTATTAGAGAGAATAGTAACAATATTATCATAAGAAGAGTCATTCACCGTATCAAGAAGAAGTGTAATCAGTTGTTTTTCTGGAACAGCATCATCGGCACCAGCAAGTTGATTAATAATAGATCTAAAAGACTCAATATGTCCCGTAATGGCAGTATTAACTTCATATTGTAACTTGTTAAGCAACCCTCTCAAATAAAGTATTTCTGTGATAGATTTCTTCTGAAAGTTTGCAATAAATACTTCCATACATCGTGGGAAGTAGACAATTCAAACATATCAAGCAAAAGGGAATCAATAAGAGAAGAAAGAATATATCGACGAGTTGCTTTATCACATCATTGCCAATCCGTAAACGCAACATTCTAATCTTCAAATATAGGTCCTTCAATGATAACCACGTTGTCATGATCCGTATCAACAAGCTAAGGCACAAACACGATTTCCAAGGACAACATCAGAGAGTTCATCACCTTCAAGAATTAACAGTATCTTTACTTTCTAGCCTAGAAATTATTGGCCTTGGAAAGGAGAAACAGAACGTTGGCCAGAAGGAAAGCCGTTGACGAGAATAGTCATAGCCATATCTGGTTGCAAGAAGAAGTATAAGATAAGATCGCAAAATCTACACACCATGTATGGTGAAGGCTACAATTGAGAACGAGAGAAATATAACGACTATGTTCTATAACAATAAACGCAAGAAAGATGCTCAATAAACATCCAAAGATGTGAGAGACGTCACCCAAAAAAGCAGAAAAAAAGAGACGATAATAATAAAAGAGTCCTCAAAATAGAGTGACGTGAGACGCAAGATTGACGCAACCACAATATGAATAGCAAAAGCTAAATTTTCTCAAAAAATTTGACGCCAAAATTAGAAAAACGATCACGGACGCTTCATGAAGACGCACGAGGACAAAAGCTGTGTCAAGCTCACTTACAGTAAAAACAGCATAACTTTTTGTTGCGAACTCTGATTGACGCAAACCTAGAACTCAAATCGAGGAGCTCGAGGAGATGAACAAGTTTGGGATAAAAAGTACCATTGTGCTATTCTCCATCGCGCTTTTTCCGTTTCTCCAAATTTTGAGCAGAAGACCCCCAAAAACTGAGACGGAGTTTAGGGTGTTAAAAGACAAATCAACAAGAAAATGCAATCAATGATTTACCATATTGATTAGCAATAAATGTCATATAGAACACTAATCATATTATTCTTAACACAAAACAACCACAATTAACAAGAATCAACCCTCAGAAATAAAATTTGTTGCAATTCTGAATCTTACATACGAATCACATATACATTGTTTTGTCACCATGAATTGAATCGACACGTGATCGTTACTGCTCTGGTACCATGTTGAGATGTAGAGAGAAAGAGAGAGATGAGACAAGAGACACACCATGTACGCTCCCAAAGACTGATTCATATTGAGGACATGATACAAATATATAGGTGAGACCAAGTTGAGTAGAGTGAGCCACATATAGCTCCAATAGAGCTACCCTGGTAGATTTAGTCACTTATAAAGAAACTCCTATTTTGGTTAAAGAAGAATTGGTGCAAAAGAAGAAAGTAAAGACTCTTGCCATCTTTGATGCTTCACTGCTATACTTTGATGGTTCTTATCAAAGAAGTCATGATGCTACTTCAAGAGGCATTGTCATATATGATGCACAAGGGAGGTTTACCATCCTCTAGAAAGTATGCATTTATAAGAAAAGCCAGGAAATATAAAGTGCCTGATGATGTACTTTACATGAAAGGAAGCGATTTGGATTTACGTCGTGTGCCCTAGAAAGAGGAAAGCTACAAGATCTTGGAAGAAAATCACGAGGGATCTTGTGGAGGCCATTTTGCCATGAAGATCATGTTGCATAAAATTATGCAAGAAGGCTATGTATGGCCAAGCATTCAGCGGGATGTTAACCATTGGTGCAAGTCGTGTTTGCCTTGCAGAAGATGGGAAAGATAATTTTGAAGCCTGAATTGCGACAAACAATTCTAGCTTTTGATGTATTTGAAAAAAGGGGTCTTGATGCTATTGGACCCTTACCTATGACTAGCAAAACAAGTGCTTACATTTTGATAGCAGTGTATTATTTTTCACGATGGGTGGAAGCCAAGGATGTCAAATAGATTACCAGCAAGGAGATGGGGAAATTTTTATATGAGCATATATGCTGCAAATTTGGTGTTCCCCTAGAGCTACTTTCTAATAGAGGACCAAAATTTAGAGGAGAGCTGTTTGATTTCTTATGCGAGAAGCTCAATAAACAACATAGGTATAGTTCTCCTTATTATCCACAATGCAATGGTCTCAATGAGAGATTCAATGGAGCATTATTGAAAATTTTGACAAAGATGACCCAAACACATAGGAAGACTTGAGATTCCAAGTTGCCTTGTGCATTATGGGTCTACGGAACTGCTATCAAATAGGATTTTCTCCTTACCACTTGGTTTATAGAAAAGAAGCTTTATTGCCAATTGAAGTGGAGATTCCAGCACTCAAGTTATTGTCATTGGGAGATGAAGAGCAAACAAATGCTTGATAGAAAAGGTCAATGGATATACAATGTTTGCAATTGGACTGAGATTTAGCTTTAAGCTACTATGAGGAAGTGTCCGGAAGAAGGCTTAGCTAAAATCCAATGATTGCGTGGAGGATAAGAAAATTGAAAAGGGTGATTTAGTGTTTTGATACAATAATAAGCTGGACAATACCTTTCAGAAGAAGTTTCAAATCAAGTGGGAAGGTCCTTTTACTGTTGTGAACAAATTTAATAATGGCACATATCAGTTGGCTGATTTGAGTGGTGCACAATATAAATATTATGTTAATGGTTATAGGTTGAAGAAATACTTCGCACGTTTGATGACAATTGTGATAGATGAGATGCTATTGATAGAGGAAGACAGTGTGGAAACATCTGAGGATGTAGATGAGGTTTCTAGGGATGAGATGCACCAGTTGTTCACCCAGGACCCTCTGCTTGTCATGAATGATCAAGAAGGAAAGGGGAGGTGGCAAGCTATGTCAGGAATTTTTTGGATGAGCATAAAGTCACTAAGTCATGCCAAAAAGCTTGCCCACTAGCCTCATGTATACTTGTTTACATAGCCTTGCAAGTCTTGGAAGTGACCATGTAAAAATCCTTGTACAAAGGTGTGATTTTGTCAAGCCTGAATGCTGATGTTTTGGTTTTTTCAAGACTCCAAAACATGGTTTATAATAAGTATTTTTAGTCGTGCTTTATAGCTTGTGAATCGGGCTTGTACATCATGAGCTATGAGCATCCGAAGCAGGCGGTCTCAACTTAGAAGGTGATTGTGGGTGCATGCCATGAGGGAAATTGGGCCAACTTGAGAGTCTAAGATTAGAAATGCGTGTGTTACGGTGTGTCATCCGATGACCGGAGCAGCAAGTTATGCCTCGGGGAAAGTTGTCTGAGAGGTCCTTCTGCTTAGGGGAGAAACTCAAAATTGATTGGGCTTGAGGGAGTTGGGAGGAAGTTACCATGTGGCATGGGGATTATCCCACACGAGAAGAGGAAAGGGGAAGGTGGAGGGTACATAGGGCACTTTGGGAGCCCACTATAGGTGTATCAAAGGTGAGAGGATCTCTCTCAAGGCTTGGCTATGGGGGCTTGTGGGCTCATGGGGAAGGAGATGGCTCATTTTTCAGTCCACACTTAGCTGCACAGGTGCCTGGACACTTTTTTTTGGTCCTTTACCACTTGCCCCCACCCCATTCTTTGGTCAAAGGGTCACCGACAGCTCACTTTTCACCCAAAAAATGCAAAAATTGAACCAATTAAAAGTTGCTTGAGGAGAGAACCTTGTCATCTAAGAAGAGAGAGAAAAATCTTGGGGATAAAAGATAAGAAATCTCCCACTTTAATATGTGCAACACCTGCACAACTTCTAGAGAGCTCATGTTTTAGAAAAAAAGAGTGCACCCCCAACTTCGGGCGGCCATAACTATTTTATCCTTCATCCTTTTTTTGACTATGGATACTCTACGGACATCTCCACAAGACAAGCTTTGTCATGATGACCCTTGTTTCCCCTAATTTTGAGTGTGTACTATGTTTGAAGGGTTTTTCATAAATATCTATAGGTGTTTACCACAAGTGTTTCTGGCTGTGTGATAGGTCTTCCCTCCTATGGTCTGGCTCGTGCAAGGCTATAGAGGCATTCATTTTCCTTCTTGTTTGCATGCTAACAATGTCTACATGACAATGCATGTAGTGGACAAAAAATCTTTCCAACCTAATGCCACATCCGTGGATAGAGAGAGAGAGAGAGAGAGAGAGAGAGAGAGAGAGAGAGAGAGAGAGAGAGAGAGAGAGAAAGAGAGAGAGAGAGAGAGGGTAGAGATAAGAGAGTAGAAAGTCATTTCTAAACTCCATCTTGGGGACGTAAAATAGATCTTGCAAACTACTACACACCTAAGCTCTTTACTTACTTGCAAGCTCACATGCACAAATGCCTTGTCCGCGAGCCGTTTGCAGATGTGAGCTTGCAAACAACTACACACCTAAGCTCATGTGAGCTACATACAAACTACTGCGAGCATAACCATAAACGTAACTCTAAATTTAAAACATGATATATCCTAAAGCTAAACTTCAATATAAAAACTATATCCAAAATCTAATCTTAAATTTAAACCTACTCTCTCATCACTAACTATCATTAAATATCTCTAATTATGCTCTAAACCTTAAATATAGAGTTAAATCCTAAACCTAAACCCAAAGCTTTAAATCTAAATCTAAACCCTAAACATATGACTCTCTCTCTCTCTCTCTCTCTCTCTATATATATATATATATATATATATATATATATATATATATATATATATATATATATATATATATATATATATATATATATATATATATATATATATATATATATATATATATATGTGTGTGTGTGTGTGTGTGTGTGTGTGTGTGTCATAGTACGTCTATTTACAGAGAAGGGCATTGACGAAGCACTTCACTGACCGATGCACTACTTTCTCAAACAACGTAGACATGAGATTAGATCCACAAGGATTTTATTGGATTGGTCTCATAAATCATTTTGACATTTTGAAGACATTTAATATAACATTTCATTTCATTTCTCTCTCTCTCTCTTTCTGTCTCTCTCTGTTGGGGGTCCCATTGTTGCATAGCTCCAATGACCAACAAAATTATAAATCCGGAGGGATGAGCTACCCGGATAGGGCATGGAAACACTCACACGATTAGTGACCTAATCATGGCAACACGAATGGTTAACTCTATGAGGTGAGCTTCTCGGCCTATGGAGGAGATGAGCCACAATGAAGGGCAATCTCCACATCCACTTCTCTTCACGTCTAATCAGCCCAATCACACACATTAATGATTGCAAGAGACACACAACACTAATCCTATCATGTAACACACTAATCGCAAGTACACACACATAGATCTATCGAGCACCACCCTCCAATCAAACCTACATGCACACACAAGCAAAAGAGGGCAATCACACAAGATTAGAGAGGGATTAACCACTAATTAGTTACGATATAGTTAATCTAAGCATCATAGACAATCATAAGAAGCATGAGAGAGGCATAGTGAAAGAGAATGAATCATTGATTAGTGTTAATCAAGTCTCATGAGCAAGAAGAAGCTCAAGGACTCCATAGCCACACACGTCAAGAGCTCTCACCAAAGAGTGTTCTCAACAAATAATCTTGAGAACCCTAATTTCTTTTACACACTTCCTTATATACCTAGGGTAAAAATATGCAATGTCCGAGAGCGCAAGGCCTTTAGGGCTCCACCACTTACTGAATCTGCAACCTAGGCACACTAATTGACCTATTCTTTACAACTTGGAACTCCCATTGAGCCTGTACACATTAAAATATTACAATGGCTTGAAATAAATCGGGCATTTACAGTACGTGACCATTTTGGGAAAACGTGAAATATGTGTAACTCGAATCTTTACTGCTTCTTCATGTTGATCTTTGATGTACATCCATACATCTTCAATCTTTAGCATCTCCTGTTAATTGACGTTGACTCGGTTAACATTCCCCCCTTCCAATTTTAGTGCCCGTCCTTGGGCACTGTTGAAAAGTGTCTGTGGAGGCTGTGGACTCATTTTATGGCTCAACAGTCCGACTCTGACTATGCCAAAGAGTGTTTTTTGCACCTTGGCGACTTGAATTTTTACATTCTTGTGCTTACTGCTACAAACATTTCTTCAGGTAAAAGTAAGCTTGAATCCTCAAAAACAGGATTAATAAAGGACCAAGTTGGCATTGAAGGTTTCTTTTGCCATACCTGTTTCATCTTCTTCAAATCTGTATTCGTAATGGTTGGGTGGTCCTTCTTTGACTGTGAAGACTCCATTATTTGTTTGATTCTCCAATTGGGCCTACCAATAGGAGTCTTTGAGGTTGTTGTAGGCCTCTGTTCAATGTAGGCATTTGGCTTTTGACTAGGAGCATTGGAAGATTTAGGAATCCAAATCTCTTGATGACCTTTGTATACCCTTTGTTGACTTTGTTGAGCTCTAGGTATGGTGTGGTTGCAGTTGGCTTGTGATTGACTGGTAGCCAAATCTTTGTATATCCTTTGTAGAATCCTTGTCCTAGAGGAAAGGTCTTTGAGATTCATCTTTTTTTAATATCCTCTTGAGAGTTGTGGTTGACTTTAGCATCTTACGATGTTGTTCTGTTGTATACCTGCTTCTTAGGTATCCTAGAACATTGTCAAGGTTGATACCTTGTGGGCCTTCTTTCTTGGGAGGCACTTGAAGTTACTTCATATGCTCTTACCTGAGTTTTTGGTACCCATATCTATCTGTTACCTCCATAGTACTCATGTTCTTTTAAGCTCCATTGTGATGCTATCGATCCCATGTGTTTGTTTTTTTGTGTTGCTTTCTCATCCTTAATCCAAACTGGATCATTGACTTTGACTAAACTGCTCGAAACAAACACTTGCTTGACTATCTTTGCCTTTCTTGTGTACTTTGGTTGATATACCTTTGATTTTTTTGGTGTCACCTTAGAGATTTTAGTTGGGACAACAATTGACTTGAAATTTTGAAAGCCTGACTTGCTTGAAGAAGCTAATCCATGAGGGTTCTTTGATGTAGAGGCATATGCTGTCACACCTTTTGTGCTAGTCGATGGAGGGTCCACTTTAGCATTACCTTTGATTCTTGTGACTTTTGTACCTCTAAATCTAGCATTATCGATACGTGTAGCTACTACTTGCTATAATCTCTTGGAAAAGAGATTATTATCATTGTATCTTCTTAGTAGGCTTTGTTTTGGTCTAACCACTGATGTCCAATGATGACATCTGCTAGAATTTCCTTTGAAGTCTTCACCTGAAACTTTATCTGTTGTTCATGATTTTGGATGCTAAGGGTAGCAACCATTTATTTTTGACCTATATACAAACCTAGCATTTTTTTGCTATCATCTTTGCATGGAGTAATCTCTAGAATGGTCTAGATGCGGTCTGCAACCATATTGCACTTTGCTTTGTTATCCAGTAGAGCATTTCATCTGACACTTGCTCCTTTTGTACTGCTAAGAACTATAGCTATTCTCATTGCTGGTTCTATTGAAGATTTATGTCCTGCTTTTGCCATGGTCTCATCTTGATCTAGCTGTGTCTCTATGGAGAGTGGCTTGAGACCCTGTTTTCTAGTCTGACTTGAATCGACTGTTTCAGCTGGCAATGAGTGATTGATGTTTGGACTTCCTATTGCTTCTTGGTTGTCTACAACCCCGTTCTTCTTTACTTCTGGCTTTGGTGGCATTCTCTGCTCAATAGCTATCGTGGTTGTTCTTCGCTCTGGTTGATTTGCACTTGGTATTGCCTGATTTGCTTCAAGCTCTTCTACAGTTCTGTCCGATGGAGAAGAATCATATTCAATGAAATATTCTCTGATATTAGTCTCCATGTTCTTTGTTGTCTCTAAAGACTGCATCTTCATTGAACTCTATATCTCTAGGACTTTTAGGGCCAATGGCATTCCCAATATGATGTTATCTAGTACATCCTTTTCTGTGATCACGTGGAATTGGACTGTAATATTTTGTAAACTTAATTCAATGGAGGTGGAGATGATTCCCCATCATTCTTCTCATTGGTCTCCAGATATGATCACAAATTCAGGAGCATCTTCCAATTGTGGTTGGCCACATCTTTTCCAAGTGCGAAAAGACACGAGGTTCTTATCTATTTGAAAATCTAGCTTTACTTCTCTTGATAGCCTTTTGTTGTTCTCACCAACAATGTTGCACTTGATCTCTTTTGATTTGTGTTTGAATTGAATTTTTTTGTTGTAAGAGTGTCCTTTGGTTGAGCTTTATCTGCATTTTCTTTGCTTTGACCACCTGCTTAAATCGATGTTGGCTCCATTGGCTGTAATATTTCACTTTTTGTCTGCAACAACTGATGAGCATTGTCCACCTGCATCTGTGTAACCCTTGATCTTAGAAGATCCATTGTACTTTCTGGCAAAATCTGTCTCTCCGGAGGAGATTTTGGTGGTGCCCTTTGTGTAGCTTTCTCAACTTTAACTTTCATTGACTTTGACTTTGACTTTTTTGTCACGTGTTCTCGCAATTTGAGGCTTTGCATCATCTTTAGATAGTCTTTGACTTCAGTTGGGCCATCCGTAGTGGTTTGTACAAGGTCATGAACCTGTTGGTATTCATTGCCATGTGCATCTTGATTCTTGATATGCATATGTGAGCTTGGTCATATGTAAATGTTTGAACACTATGGGATTTGTTGGCTTTTGACTTTGACTTGTGGAGATCAACTGAAACTTGTGTCCCTGATAATCTTCATAGAGGCATTTGTCTATTGATTTTGATGGAATCTAGTTCAATTGGAAACTTCCAACAACCATATGATCTTTCAATGGTTTCTACTTTGAAGGACTTTGTTGGTTAAAGACTCTATGACTTCTAACTGGTGTAGCATTTCCTAGTACATAAGCTGAGCTTGACGGATTTAAGGCTCCCCCCTTCCTAGGGTGATCACTACAGCCTGCTTCATTACAAGAGTTCAAAATTATTTTTCTCTGATTTAGTCTCACCTTTTGGGACTGTGAAGGTAGACTTTGGGTATCACTGTTGATGTTTGGCATGTGTAAACCTTCTGCATAGTTTCCTATGTATCTCCTTGAAACATGACAAATTATTTCCCAAATCAAGCTATAGATAGCATTATCTTTGCCCTGATATTGTATATCCCATAGATCTCCTATGATATGAGCTTCTGTGGTTTCAGGACCCAAGGCATCATAGATGCTAAACTCTCGTCTATATCTACGACTGTTTTGGTCAAAGTATATGCTCGTTTGGTCACAACATCAAAGTTTGATTTTTGATGGAGGAGAGTTTGGCTCTAAACAAATTTTTGGGTTCAATCGGGTAATATCCTTCAGCTCTAGAGAGGATGGGCTATAATAGATTCTTTCCTCTGAAATGAACCATCCTTTTTTATCTATCACTAGACGCACTTCTATGAGCTGGTATGTGGGTCGTTCAAACACTGGTTGATCCTTTTTGTACAATTTTCCTTTTTGGTCTACATAGTGTGCATATGAATTATGTGTACATAAAATGCTAATATCATTCTGTTTGATGGTTCCCCTAAACTTGTGAATGATTGCACACTTGTGGATGTGGATGCAAAATCATTTGCAAACATAATAGTCCTTTCAACATTTTGTGATATCTGGACACCTTGACCAAATTTATACAGAAATTTGTTGTTCAAAGAATCAATTTTAAGCTTTTTATGTGCCTATGCATCTTTATGATCACTCTGAACTTGCAGTGCTATTATTGGTACTTCTAATGGTAATGCAGAATCATCTGATTGCATTAAAAGTGACAAGTTAGATACACTTACATCGAGAACCGCATTTCCAATTTTCTTTGTACCTTGCTTGGCAGTTGATGTATCCTTGTTGTCTGATTTCTTGGACAATCTTTAAAAAAAGGTCCACCTTTTCGTCCACAATCTGAGTAATCCGCCATTACTGGTGGTATTTCAACTGGCTCTGTCATGTCAAGCTCTAGCTGAGAAGTCTCAGCTTCTTTGTTGGCCAAGTTGTTGGCGTGTTCTTTTAAAACACTAAGCATCAAGCTATAGATTACTTCGTCTATACCTTTATACCATCTTTGGCTTGGTTCTCCAATTAGATTGGCTTCTATTGGTTGATATGTTGGATCTTCCAATTCTGATTCTCGACTATAGATCTGGCCACTGTAATCCATGTAGAATGACCCTGATTGCATATGCACCACCTGTATGTTTTGCTGGCTTGTGTAGATTTCTAGATAAACACTTGGGATGACTTTCTGAACTTCTATCTGTACTTCATCTTTGAGCTTGCAATACCTGGCTCCACTGAAGTCTGTGAACATCTAGGAGTTATCTGAATCTGGATTTACTTTGATCAATAGGACTTTGGCTCGTGTGTTGTTTTTGGTGCTCATAAGATACGTATGACCTTCTGTATCTGTGTACACAACTTTATCCTGATTGTAGCCATATAATTGTAAAATATGCTCTGTTGGGTTTGTTATTTCAGGTAAGGAAAACCTTGTTGCTCAACTACATAAGGCACTATATGGTCTCAAACAAGCTTCATGGTATGGTATACAAAATTTGATCTTTTTCTCACCTCTAAAGGATTCATCTCTTGCTTTTCAAATCCCAACTTATACATAAAGCACCATGGTAGCATTTTTGCCTTTTATGTGGATGATACCATCCTTGTGTCCAATGATTTGGGATTTCTTCAGCAAGTGAGAAAGTTATTGTCTTTTGCATTTGATATGGTGGATCTTGGAGAGATTCACTCATGTCTTGGCATTTAGATTCAATGGAATCATACAAAAGTTATTTCATTCCATTGACAGTCAAAGTCTATTGCCAATAGTATTAAAAGAATTGGTAAAATATATGTACATTCGGCCAACACACCTTGATTGCAAGTTCTAGGAAGAATACTTCTGACAGTGGCGGTCAACTTGTTGCAAATAAACCTTATGCTAACTTGATTGGATGTCTTCAGTTTGTTTGGATGAACAATCATCTTGATATTTTGTTTGTTGCTAATTATCTTGGACAACATCTTGCACATCCTTCTCTTAAGCATTGGTATGCAACAAAGCGTGTATTGAAATACTTAAAAGGCACTACAAATTTTGGTTTGGTCTATCTACAACAATTGTCATCTGATTTTATGCAATATCTTTGTCTTTTGGGTTACACAGATGTGACTGCTTCTTTATAAATGGTTGTCTTGTTTCTTGGACCAGCAAGAAACAACATTGTTTTGCAGTTTCTACAACTGAGTCAGAATATGTTGCGGCATCACTTGCAGCTCGTGAGTTGATCTGGCTTCGACAAATGCTGGTTGATATTGGTCACTCTCCTCTTTTTAGCACACCCTTGCGGTGTGAAAACCAAAGTGCTGTTAGTCTTGCAAAAGACTATGTTCAACCTAATAAGTCAAAGCACATTGCTGTCCATTATCATTATGTCACATATGAAGTACATAAAGGAACCATAATGGTTGAACAATGTCCAAGTGACTAGATGATTGCAAATATTCTTATCAAAGGCCTCACTGATTCACGTTCCATCCTCTTGTGCTCAAAGCTTGGAGTTGCTTCGGCCTCACTTCTCCTAGATTAGCTTCTCTAGTATTGTAATAGATTTGTACATATGACATTGTAATCCTATAGGTACCATGCACTATGCACACTCCACATTTACACACTGTGATATTTGAGTCACTCGTATATTTTTATATAGATACACAATTCACTTTCACATCATCATCGTTGGTTCATATTTTCACATTGTATAGGGGCTTGGGTTTTTCCCTTGAACTCCCGAAGGGTTTTTTCATCCAAAACTAGAGACCTTTTTTTGAGTGGGGGTGTTGGAGCTTTATATGGCTCACTCTACTCAACTTGGTATCACCTATATATTTGTATCTTGTCCTCAATATGAATCAGTCTTTGGGAGTGTACATGGTGTGTCTTTTGTCTCATCTCTCTCTCTCTCTCTCTCTCTTTCTCTCTACATCACAAAAAATTTCTCACGGATCCACTCCTACTAATGATGATCTGGAAAATGTGCAAGGTGTCAAGTAACCAAGGGTACCCTCTTTCCTCTATGAGCTTGCTTCCATGCTTCTCTCTCTTACAAACATGTTGCCTTTGATATTATACACAAGTTCACTTAATTGGTCATAACCTTTGCATTGAGGTTTCAAAAGTTATTGACCACATAGCATAGATCACTATCCATGTTAATTCATTTTTCCTTTTCACTTGGCATGCGAGACATAGAGGGATGGAAAAAATCCTAATACTATGAAAAATATACAAATGCCTCTTTCACGATCTATCCTTTGGGCATGCATACCTATGATTGGGTCCAATGTCATACAAAATATATAATCTTCTTTAAAAACCTCTGGAAGAACAAGATTAATCATGCATGTAATACTCCTCATATAGCTATCTCCTCAACGACATGAACTAGGAGGTGGACTTGACTAACAAGAATGGATCAAGGAAATGTATCCTCAACGGCACACACTTTTTCCATAATAAGCGGGGATGTCATTTAATTCATTTTCTTTGGAGTTCACAATTCTACAAGATGACACCCACGACTACACTAAGTGTATGTTGAGTATTAGTGTAGATAATTTTTTTTTTTATAATAGAGATATGATGTACCTTACTACCTCGCTAAGTTTAAAAATAGATTTCCTCACTTTCTTATCCTTGCATATTGCACATATACTTATGGGTACAATGAAATAAAATGACAAAAGATTAAGACAAACTATTGTGTCAGTCACAAGTAAAATCCAATATCTAAACTAAATGAGGGACAACATAAAAATTACGAGTCTACTTGTAACATCTTGTGCCAATTTCAATCCATAATATAATTGAACGGTTCCACTTTCTTTGCCTTTGTGAAATCTCCCTTTTGTGATCTCATCTATTCTATTGTTGTGCAAATAGATGCAATGGAACCCTTCACTCTATCAAGCTTAACTTTGTTTACAATCCATAGGGCTTTAGAAAGAACAATATTTTCATTGGGGCCTTGATGTGGAGTGGAAAATATGGAAAGATATTTCATGGCCCTCAAATCCTTTCTTTTCCCTCATGAGTCCTTGCTACTTGAAAATGTACATGGGATCCAAGAGGTATTGTATTTTTAAGTTCTTCCAATATGGAAGCCTAAAAACTATGGAGTACCTTGACATAACTTTTGATGTAGTAGACGGGAGTGGATGACTACTATAGTGTTCTTCCCATTTACTAGAGCCTTGTTTTTGCTATGAATTTGGGATAGGAAAAAATCGTTATTTGGATAAATTACCTCCTGTCAGGCTCGATGCGGACAATTCTACACTCATGTCATTACAAGAAAGCTTGAAACATCAAAATATGAAGAGCAAGAAGAATGAACACAACACATTAGAAATATCTCTAAGTCCAGGATAGTCATGCATAGTACACATAAGGATACCCCTCACAATGGTCTCTCTCCTCTCCTTTGGAATTGACACATCTACATCAGAGATGCCCTTCCATAACTCCTCCAACTTTTTGATGAGGGGCTCAAGGTAAATGTCAATATTTTCCACTTTCTTTTTTCTTTGCACAAGCAAAAAAAGAAATATATTGCTCTTCTTCGTTGTATCCCATGGTGGAATATTGTGGTTGATGATCACCACTGGCCACGTTCTCCATGATGTAGACTTGGTGCCAAAGGTATTGACAAAATTAATTGTCAACTCATTGCTCAGCCCTCAACTGCAAGGTTCTAGCTAAAACTTTGGCTAGTGAGTTTGTATGTGTCTCCATGCAGATGAATTGGCATGGATACATATCAGTCCATGATTTGAGTGGTGGTTGGTGTGCCATGTGAGAAGCGCCACCATAGACTTGATTTCAAACATAAGTTGAATCCAAGGGATATTGGAAAATGCCTCAATACCTACGAGGTAAGTGAGCCTTTATCATACTAGTCTTGTAGCATGCTTATCTGCTCAAAGGACACGAGGTAGCACGCGCATATTGATTTCAATAATCTATGCAATCATGGATGCAATTATACCCCATGCAAAGTGTAGTGACTTACGATCTTGTGTGGAATGTGGTGATTTGTGGGAAGCATTCTGTGTATCAATCTACAAACCCATAATAATCAATACAAGTCCATGGAGAGACCATGAAAGAAGAGATTAATTTAGAAAAGAAAAAAGTGGAAATAGAACTTACGTGAGGAATGCATGTACATTAGCATTGCTCCAACCAAATTTTTTCGTGCAAGCTAAGGACTTCAAATGATGCTCAAAGCACCCAATGTTGTCCATCATCATAAAACGATGTTTGAGCACTTGATAGAAACATATTCTCCATTGTTTGTGCCCATTTAGTGAATGGTCTAAAGTCCTATTTGCACATGTTGTCTTCATGTGTCAACAACTTATCAACTTTGTCAATTGAAAACATGTGCCTATACTCAAACTAGAAGTGTCCCTGAGAGGCAAGTGGAGGAGCTGTTGAAGTAGAGTGAGGGCCACAATCATTATGCACCATCCCTTTTCTCACTCACTCTTGTTGTTATCTTTCAATCTTGCATGCCCTCCCACCTCCATCAATAATAACAGGCCAACATGGAGCATCATCAAGCAAGGGAGGAATGGTGCTCCAATCAACTCGAGCGCTTTTTAGAGGGATCCAAAGTCCCACATGATCCAAGGCAATGCATTGTAAGCTAGAAATTGCATCTTTGCACTTGGTCCAAGGACAACAAAGTTTTCCATTGAGCCATCACTCATGCTCAAGTCTATTTGAAGGGCCACGATCATCTCAATCACCCCACACACGTGAAAGAGAGTTATAATAAATAAAACATATTTAAAAATTCACATCTACTTTGAGAATTAAATAGTTAGTAGACTAGACTAAATATATTCTTAAATAATGAAGGAGAAGAAAGGACTAGAAGCATGCTATAAGAGAAAAAATTGACAACCGTCGTTATTCGACGGATTAGCAAATGAAAATGGAAAGAGAAAACATTACGTTGGCAATAATAGGGGCCAAAATAGGTGCAAAAATGTTTTTTCATCAATAGTTATGATGATAGTCGTGAATATATATTTGCAACTATTATCGTGTCTATTGTCACGCCTATTAATACGGATATTATCGCTATACGACTTTTTCAAAATAAAGGTGCTCATTTGGGTGGATAGCGTAAAATGAGTACCTTTATTTTTTACTTGCATAAAATATATGAAACATCAATTGAATTTTGAAAAGTGTATAAAATAAAATAGATAATAGACTTTGAAACCTTACCTTGACAATTTAAAGTAAAAAATGACAAGTAAGATCAAAATTTTAGCTGAGTTTTATATACATGTTCTCATAAAGTATTTTTTTTTGTGCCACCTTTCCACTTTAAAAGAGGACTACAAAAAAAAATTATATCTCTCTAAGTCCTTGTTCTCCTCCTCCTTCTTGTCCTTGTCCATAGCTACATATGCTTCATCACCCTACTCTACATTAACCAAAACCAAATTAAACAAATTAATAACTCATAAAAATTAATATAACATGATTTCTCCACGCTTACCGCCTATAGAGATCCACCTGTTGAGTCCAATTGCCTGTGAGAGATGTGATAGTTCTTCAAAAACCATCGCCAAGTATCTAATTCTATGTGCCACACTTGATACTTGTCCATCTGTCTGGTCGAATGACTCTGAGTGATATTTTCATAAGCTAGCAGTAACAAAATACATTCATAAACTAAAACATTTTTTGAAATGATTTAGGCTCCAATTTAAAAAATCTTACATATTTGTCCTTCCAAGCTCCTTTGCCTCTCAAACCATAGTGTGTGGGAGTTTTTTATGGCCCGAGAATCACGCTATTCACTATAGGATGAGCCCGTCGAAGCTTGTTTTTCCTTTTCTTGCATTGCCCACTCCCACTTTGTATCTACCATGTTGCCACCATGATAGATCCTCCCCAGATTTGCGACCTGGTTGACACATGCATGCCATACACTTGAATGCCTGTTTCTCTTTTTCTTTTTAGCCTTCCAACCATTGTGCTGAAAAATGCTCATTGGGGACATTTGGAAATCGATCATGCAATGCTTCCTCAATGTAGCATGCATGATCGGTCTATTGGTCTCTAAATCTTACAAAACAATTCTTATATGTCGAGTGTATAAAAACTTGAAGATGGCATCAAAATGCCATGTCCTTTGCTGTACCAAAGTTTACTTTTCCGCCAATTTTTACTCTGTAGTAGCACCCATGTGTGTCTGGCATGGGTGCACCAGTGTCCTCGTCCTCTACATCTAAAGAGCCTACTCTAAAATAGGGGTCTTTGTCTCCCCTCCACCACCAAAATAAGCAAAGCCACATGATCCCCCGTCGCCTCACCTCTATCGGTGCTCATTGCCCTGAGATGAACATCGGCTTTCGACGATGGTTGAGTGAAGCAGGAGTCAATTGGAATGGAGTGGGGGCCTCTGATGGAAGGGAAGTGGGGCCCTACAATGGAACCATGTACATGCTTGAGTAGATCAAGACCAAACCATCT
The DNA here is from genome assembly GCF_014529385.1 of Adiantum capillus-veneris. Taxonomy (NCBI): domain Eukaryota; kingdom Viridiplantae; phylum Streptophyta; class Polypodiopsida; order Polypodiales; family Pteridaceae; genus Adiantum; species Adiantum capillus-veneris. The sequence continues at coordinate 26,895 of NW_028221734.1, forward strand.
CTTTGAAATCTTTCTTATTGTTGAATCTCGGTTGTCAAGACTACTATCATACACCAAAACCCAATTGCCTTCCTCAATAGCTTTAGGTCTGAGCCTATGCCTCTTATAAAATCGGTCCTTATTCTTTAACCTTGCCTCTTTCAATTGTGCTACTGCAATATCAATATCTCGAGGCCTTCTTTCTAATTTTTGTATGCGCAAAGCAAGACGGTCTTCCCTACTCATTCCATCCTCCCAAGGCAATACATTCCATGTGTGAATTATATCTTCAATCGGCATTATACGTTTCTGACCATACATCAACTCAAAAGGCATATAACTAGTAATTGAGATATGAGTTGTACGATCAGCCCATAAAGCATAAGGCACTAACCTAGGCCACTCTCCCATTTTACCTTTGCAGGAATTATCCAAAGCTTTAATGATACAAGGATTCCCATGCTCTAAATTACCATTTTCCTCGAGATTATATGTAGTAGTGCGAGCAAGTTTAATGCCCAACCTAGAGGAAAAATCCCTGCCTTTTTCTACATCCAACTCACCCGTGCTCAGCGCTGTTATTTTCCCAAAACAGCCATAGTGGCAGCTAATTACATCATCCAAGAGGAACTTACATATCCCTTCTGTGCTTTTTGTTCTTAAAGCACGACCTTTAACACTAGGTTGGTAATGGGACACTTTTATGTCCTGTTAAGTGACCATTTTCCTTGAATTATGTCAAGAGTTTCAAAATGGATTTTGAGTTGCTATCTATCTAGAAATTTGTCTCATGAGCTGAAAAAAACTTGACATTTTTTTGGAATATCAATTCCATCTTTAACCTTGTCCTTGCACAACATTTCACAACCTAAACTGTGTGAAAAAACGGGTCCTATTTTTGGCTTTTTCAACTTTTTGCAACTATACCACTATAGAATTCATGTTTGTGAGGTCTATAATGCTAGAGAACTATCTTTAGTAGTCCTCAACATGTCCTGATGCTTCTAGGGAGAAATAAATGTTAAAGTTTTAAGTTATGACCAAATTACAAAAATTGTCAAATCCTGTTTTTTAGCCAGTTTTAGCTCTCCTATGATTTTTTTGGTGGCTTTCATGATATCCAAATTTCGTTTTGATTTTCTATGTCCCATATTGTAACATAAAGCTAATATTCCTTGAGTTTTTGGGCACCTAATACCCTATTTTGCATAGTACACAACAATGGTTGGTTTTCTCTATTATAGAAGAAAACAAAACATTCAAGTAAATCAAGTATAGCTTTTTCAATATTGCTAGTTTCTTGTGACAACTATATGCATTTTGTAGGTAGTAACCATATCTAGTCATAAGGATCAAATTTGGCTAGATATTCAATAGTTTCTATGGGATTCTACAACTCATAATGTTGAACCCAGTTTTTTCATGTTTGCTGTATTTAGCACTTCATCTTTGTCCCCAAGATTCCCCTTGGTAAGAGATGTATTATTCTTTTGACATGCTCCATGGCTCCTTATGAACCTAAAGGAATAAAGGGACCTAAGAAAACATGCATATATTATTTGTATTCAGCGTGGCTATAGAAACTTTGATGATAGGTTTTTGTAAAAATGGTAAAAATTCAACTTTTTGTACCTATTTCTTTTGGAAAAACAAAAAATAGTGAGTCAGAAGCAATCATATGTTCTGATCACCAACCCATTCAAGTTAACAAGGGAATTTATCTCAAGTCCTACAAAAATCCCTAATCTTATTTTTATACAAAAAAACGTAAGAAATGACTGTTTTGATGAAAATGTACTGGTCCATCAACTTTGGAGGCTTGGTGTGACCAAAATATGAGAAATTTTACAAGTCTCTTATTTTTTCCATGTGTAGTAGGCCTTGAACTATAACCTCATGAAAGGATTTTACAAAATGAGTGGATCTACTATGGTTTGGGAGGTTTTTTTCAAAACCCTGAAAGGACACTTTTATGTCCTGTTAAATTACCAACCTAGTGTTAACTTGGTTGGTTAAGTTTTTCCGGGTATAGGACTTATTTTGCAAAGCCTTTGGTATATTTTTTTTTTTGGAGCAAAGTTTTTTCATTTCAGTGTTTTTCCATAGTCTAGGGTTTTTTTCTAATCGTTTTTGTGAAGTTTCAAATTTTGACATGGGACACCTTTTGGGAGCCAATTTTGAGGGTGCTAATGTCAAATTTTCAAAAAGGTTTTTATGTAGGAATCGTAGATCTCAATACGAGGAAAAATATTGCTCCTTTGAGTTTTTACAGATTCCTTCATTTCGATGCTCGTTTAGTTTGGAGATAAAAGAAAAAGTGAAAAAATTCTGTTTTACGCTGCTTTTGTAGAAATTGTCAACTTGCACGGAAAGTTTTGGCTAAAATGAGGAGGATATGGATTTTTCGCATCACATGACTACCAAAGAGCGTGATGAGACGGACGAATTCATATGAGATGGCCCTGGGAAAATTATTAACCATTTGGGAGCTACGACTCGTTGAAAATGGCAAAATGAGTGTGTCACTTCAAAACATTTTTACATTCCTAAATCAAATTAGGCATGCTTTAATGTGGTAAAACACGCATCAGTTTCCACATCTCGAGTCTCGCCTGTCTAGCAAGGTATATACACGCGTGCAACTGTGGCATCCACTTTTGCATATACCCACACATCAAAAGAATCAAGAGTAATGTAGATTCACATTATACATGTGGCATAGCACGCCAACGAGAAATATGTGTATGTGGTTGTAACAAGCAAGAAATTAACTCTCTCACTTATAGATCCAATAATTCAAATTTTAGAATTATAAAGACCTAATCTAGCAATAGGCAGTTTTTGGCTATCCGTATTTGTCATATTGAGCTACATCACCCAAGAAAACTCACATAAACACTATGGCTATCCTCACCTTTTCATTATACATAGGCGTCTGTGAGTTAGGGGACTTTTCCCATATCTTCTTAAAACCCTAGCTAGTCACTGGCCTAGTTGAGTTAGAAAATAAATACAAATATATTATGGCCCATTTGTGTGTAAATATTTCATTGTATTTAGGGCCTAAATATAGAGGTTTTTATTGTGATTTTTTTGTATTTACTTAAATATTTCTACCTAGATGTGTGTTATTTGCTTAAGTATGTGATGTACATTGCCTCATCATTACCATAATGTTTCTTACCAATGTGCATACTCTTTATTCTATAAAAATATCGTTTTACCCAAGACTTTCTAAATTTTGTATGAATCCACTAGAAGAGAAAATCACAAAATACCTTTTACACAGCCACTTGCTAAATTACCATTTTTTCTTACTTCTTGTAAATAGGCCTAACTCAACAAAAAGAAATGAAGGTCCCCCTCATTTGATTCCATAAAATTTTATATATTTTATTTTTATACATATATTTTTTCTTACTTCTTGTAAATAGGCCTAACTCAACAAAAAGAAATGAAGGTCCCCCTCATTTGATTCCATAAAATTTTATATATTTTATTTTTATATTTATATATAGGTGACACTATTCTAGATTTCATGAATTGTTATATACTAACTTTTTTTTTCATCATATCCATATATCATATTTGTGAATAATCTGTGAATATTCCACATACATGCATGTTTTCAAACCCCTAGGAATTGTTTAGGTCATGCTCTCATGCAAGGAGGGGCTCGTTTTTGAAGGATTATGCAAATTCAACAAAAGAGGGGTCATTGAAGACTTTTGTAGTGAGGAAAAACAGGCAATTTAGTGGAATTTTGGGCATCCACCTCCACTCTCAATTTGAAGAAGTGATCAAAAGACAAAATCTAGCCCACAAGCTATATAATCACCTCAAATGTTTTCATAGTTTTTGGAGCTATCACCGGTGAGCACAATTTCTTCTTACCTCTTCTCTATATACATAAAATTCCGCATGTAAAACCATGCTTAATCTCTGCAAACTAAGGGATTCACATCAGCCAACATCATCACTTTCATCATGGTGTTCAACCTTTGTGGTAACGAAGTAAGAAGAGAAGAAGAAGAAGAGGATTGACAGTCATTTTTGAGAACCTACACAAGTAAGTCCCAAACTTATTCACAGCTTCATCTCACAAGGATTCCATCACTTCACTCACCCATCTTCCTTCAACCATCCACCTCATTCTACCCGTTGTAAATATATCATTAACTTTTTAGTGAGTGCTAACACTAACTTACTAGCCTACTAGCATAAAGACCCATTGATCTAACTAGATAATTCTTGGCAATTTTGGGGCACTCAACTTGAAGCCACCCGGAGGCGAATGTGCAATGCAAAGTGATTGGCTTAAATGTCATAGCTACTGGTTTTGTGAGCACCAAATGGTAGAGCAACTAAGTGGGGTATTTGAAAGCTTATGGAAGGGGTTGCACCAAGACCCACCACGGGGCACGGTATATAACCCACATGCCATGGGAGCTACTGAGGGTGATCGATATTTAGGTGGAAGCGTGAGGGAATCTTGGTGTATCACATGGCGTAAGTTTCCTTGGGATCTTGTGGCTATGAGTACCCATGAGGGCATTGCCCTGGTGCTTATGTGCGGCGGTCGTTGAGGGTTGTGGGCGGCACTCTCATGCATAGTAGACAATGAGGTGGCAGTGTTGTAGGGGGCCATGCCCGCGTGCTAGAACGGCACCAAACCATTTTGTTGAGGGCATTTTTTCCATGGGGAACAATCACATCACCGTGAATGGTCCTTAAGACCTAAGTGGTGGTACACATGTAGTAACTTGGAGGTGATGTCGAGTGCCAAAACAAGCAAGGACTGACATGCAGTGGTCGAGCCCAAAATAGCAAAAATCAGCCAAAGGGGGCCAATGTTTTTTATTTGGAGGAGGTTCCTTGCATGTAGCAACTCTCTTTATTTGGTTGGAAGGGAGGTTCTAGATAGAGGAAGGAGGAGAGTCTTTTGGGAGAGAGATCGGAGCTGATGAAGCGGTGAAGGAGGAAAACCCTATGATCGAAGGTTGCATAATCAAACCCACCCTTTCCAAGTGTTGTTGACAACCCCATACCTTTGTTTTTCTTCTATTTTCTCTACTCAAATGTGCATTTGTTTTTGTCTATGTCGGCGTGGCATTGTGGTGCCTCGAACAGGCTATGGTTTGGTGCAAGGGGAGAGAGAGAGAGAGAGAGAGCGGTTGTGTGAATGTTAGATGTGTAGTTAAGATTGAAATGGTATGGTAGAAGGTTTTGCAATGTGTGCTCTATTTTGGGTCGAGAAAATTGTGTTGTGCTGAAGGTGAATCTGAGGTGTAGTGTGTCCCCTAGGCTATAGAGAGGCATTTGTGGTGTGTACCTGGGTGTGTTCCCATTACCATGCTCCATCTTTTGGTGCCCCCACTGAGTAGTGCACTCATGCTCCTATTTGAAAATGGAAGTGGTGTTCAAAGCTGACAGACGAATGGTGGATGGTCGAAGAATATTCAATGGTCGAGTTTGAATCTAGAAGAGATGGTGGAGCCAAGTTTTGGCCCCATATTTACAGGTGTTGAAGACCCTGAAGATTGGTTAGCCAATTTTGAATTATGGATGCTATCTATACATATGTTGATAGGTGCAAAAAATTTGCAGACAGTGCGGGTATTGATGCATGGACGTGCAAAGATATGGTTTGATGATCTGAAGCATGATGATCAAGGTTCATGGCAGGAGCTTCAAGACCAAATTTTGAAGTGGTTTGGAAAGGTCATTACTCCAGCGGAGGCTAGTGCAAAGCTGAAAGCGGTACGCCAATATGTAAGTATATATGTTTTTTAGTTTTATTGAGCAATTTGAATCCTATTCAAAGCAATAAGAGGTTGCTATTGGGGCCAAAGGCAACGAGCATCTAAAGGTGCCGAAGTTTCTAGAGTGCTTGCATCCAAAGATCAAAGAAAAGGTTGAATACGGTGTGGATAAGTATGATGATATGGTTTATCTATTCAAGATGAAGAGAAAAAATATCAAACAAACACTAGAGCTGGGCTTGTTGAAGTCACAACACTCCATTTTTGGGACACCCTAGGTTTAACAAAACATATGCTAAAGTAAAGAGCTCTTTCTTTTGGCCGAGTATGCAAGCTGATATCTTGTTGTATGTGTGTGATTGTCTAGAATGTCAACAGGTGAAGGTTGAACAGAATAGGTTCCCTAGTGAGTTAGATCCTCTTGATGTTCCGCGTAAGAAGTGGGAATCTATATCAATGAATTTCATCACCACATTATCTACATCTTAGAGGAAATTTTGACACTACTTTTGTTGTGTTTGATAGATTGACAAAAATGACACATTTTTTTCCAATGAAGATGACCGATATTGCCTTGCAAGTTTACTAAATTGTTTGTCAAGGAGATTTCTTGATTGCATGGTGTGCCCAAAAACATTGTGTCTGATTGTGATTCTAAATTCACCCCAAAATTTTGGAAGGCTACTTTCTAGGCCATAGGAACATAACTAATAATGAGTACTGCTTTTCATCCTCAAACCGATGGGCAAACTGAACGGGTAAATCGGACGTTAGAAGACATTCTTAGGATGTATGTGAGTGTGAGGGAAACAAATTGGGTGGACTACTTGCCTTTTGTTGAGTTTGCTTATAGCAGATCTTGACATGTGTCTATTCAAATGGTACCTTTTGAAGCTATGCATGGTTGTAATTTCTCAACTCCCTTAAATTTTTTAGACTCTAAAAAGAATGTAGAAGTCTCAAGTCAAATGCTTGAGAAAATGGACCTAGAACTTTCCAAGATAAGACGTCACATTAAGGAAGCCCAGAAAAAGCAAAAAGTGTATTATGACAGACATAGGAGACCACAGTCCTTTGATGAAGGAGATCTGGTTTTCTTGAAGGTTGTTCCCAAGCGTACTAATTTGATTCTTGGTAAGGATAGGTGATTGTCTCCCTGGTTTGCTGGTCCTTTTAAGGTGTTGAAGAGGGTTGTGTCACTTGCTTATAAACTTGAATCGCCTCCACATGTGAAAGTTTATCTGGTTTACCATGTAAGTTTTTTGAAGAAGTATGTGGCTAATCCTCGACATGTTTTGTGGGAGAGATATAATCTTTGAGATGATGCATCATTGAAACACAACCAGAAACAATTCTTGATCGTAGAGTTAGGCAGCTTAGGAGTACAACTCTTGTTGAAGTTTTGGTTAAGTGGGATACGTATCCCATAGAAGATGCCTCTTGGGTTGATTTAGATGTTTTGCATGCTGCATACCCCTCCTTCAAACTCTAAAGACATAGTTAATTTTGACAAGGGGAGAATGTAATAGGACTTATTTTGAAAGTTTTTTGTATATATTTTTTTTGGAGCAAAGTTTGTTCATTTCAACATTTTTCCATAGTCTAAAGTTTTACTCTAGTCGTTTTTGTGAAGTTTCAAATTTTGACCCGAGACACCTCGGGAGCCAATTTTGAGGGTGCCAAGGTCAAAATTTGGGAAAGTTTTGTATGTAGGAATTTTATTCCTCAATAAGAGGAAAAATATTGCTTCCTTGAGTTTTTTCAGATTCCTTCATTTTGATGCGCGTTTTAGCCCATAGATTAAAGAGAAAGTGAGAAAATATTGCTTTACGCTATTTTTGTAGAAATTGTCAGCTTGCAGGGAAATTTTCAGCCAAACTAAGAAAATTATGGTTTTTTCACATCACACAACTATCGAAGAGTGCGATGGGATGGATGAATTCATATGAGGTGGACCTAGGCAAATTCGTAACTGTTTGGGAGCTACAACTCACTGAAAATGGTCGAGAATTGTGGACTCGCATGTGTGGGATGTGTTTGTTGGACGGAATATATGCCGCGATGGACGTCAGCACAGCGAGAACTCACCTAACATGTAATGTCAGCTAAGGACGAAGCTCGACCTGCAGGCGCGTGGAAGCAAGCATAAGGTGTCAACCTACAATCGACCGACTCCTAACCAATTCCTACAGAGGTCTCTACCAATTGTCTAAGTCACAGCCTTCAAGAGTGCAAAAGAGGAGACTTCCTACAATGCTTTCTAGAGCCGAACACCCATCAAACAATATCGAAACACCATAGAACTTGAAGGAGACCCTACTAATACTAATAGGCCGCTCTCCCTAAGGTCTATGAACCAAAATCACGACCCAAAACACCCGGTGCAGAAACACGTAGGATGTCTGGCCGAAATCTGCAGGTCTTCGTTTCCAAAATCTAAAGTGCCTAATGTGTAGCTATACTCAATGTGAACGCGTGGATATGCTGCAATGCAAAATCGGACAACATATGCTCACCCAAACAACCAATGAAGCTCATAGAAGGAGCTCACAAAGCCGGACCGTACGCACGCAATGTTGGTATCGGCACGTAGCTCTAGTCGAGGGCAATACACTGCATTTCTTTGCACTCGATTCCGACCACCGTAGCACACGTAGCGTCAAGATGAAGCTCACACACTCTCTCTCGTACACAGTACGCTCACTCACAGACTTCAAAACTTGTTTTAAAATGACAAAAGGTTTTTCATTAAGGTCAAAAAGTGGTATATATACCTTACAACTTCTCAAACCCTAAAGTTCCAAAATCAACCATCTACTCACTCTAACTATCAAAACTAGGATACAATCTGGAAACTTCTATAAGTCCCAATATTTACAAGGTGGAAAATCGGGTTTTCCTCAATGAATGAATAATTACAAAAATAATAGTCCTCTGGGTAGTTAGATGTCGTGGGGTGTGTCCAGCGTCTAACATCCCCCCCCCTCCTTGTTCATGTCATCCCCGACATGGCCTTGATCAACTGCTTCATCTTATCGTTTCCCACATCTTTAGCAGTGATTCGTACCTGGCATGTAGGTTCAGCATTGTTGGGCCAAAGATATCTGTATTCATAGTGACTCGAACCCCGTATAGAATACCGCTTCAAAATCCTGGAGGTGATATGATGGTAGAAACATGATTCTTTGATACAGCGCATGTATCACCTCCTTGGAAGGCTGACCTGACAGATCATAAGAACATCTGTATGTATCTTGGAAGAAGAATATGCTGTCAGTCACCTGGCCTGGATTGAAGGTCTCGAACACTGCTAAGATGGTTCTGCAAATCTTCCTCATCATAATGCATGTAAGGTCAGGTGAGCCAACGAACAACTTTATGGCGCCCGTTAGGGTTTTCACCATGTATTGGACACTTATTCTCTCACCTGCCTTCATGCCCGGCAACTTTGGGTAATTCAGTCAAGTGGGTTGGCTTCTTTATAAAATTTCTTGTGCCTTCCACGTCCTAATTCTTGGTAGAGGACAGAAGCTAAGGTTGTCTCTGATATGTTTAGGTGCCTCTACCAAGTGGATTAGGTATTGTGGGTACTTGGTAAGCCAAGCCTTCCTCCACTTTGGCTGAGAATCTACTATAAGCTTAACTCCTTCTGGCTTCGAGGTGTCTGCATTGTAGAGAGGTACCATTGACTCTTCTCTGATCCGCTTGTTGATTGTTGCTGCCTCATATTTCATCAATGGATATGGGAGAGAGGGTTGAAGCCACTCGCGCCTGAGATTGCTAGCGTCGATCTTCTGAATTGTCATAGATTTGAAGACCCTCTGCTCCCATTCCAAGGCTTCCTTTGTGCTTTCCCTTAGCTCTGCCTCTATTGCCTTATGCAATTTTTCCTCCTCTTCTTGTGTTAGATCCTGTGGCTCTTGAGAGGATCCTACTATGCTTTCCTCTTGCATGGGTGTGTCCATAGGATCTGCCACATTTTCGAGGTCGATGCCCTCATTGGCGGCTGGCCCTGAGCTTTCTTCCTCTGCTTGTTGGTGGCCTTTTAACTCCTCAATTTGCTTGAGGAGTGTTTGCTTTTCCGCTTTAGCTTCTCTGCCCATATTCACGAGGAGGTCATTAAGTTCAACGTTTATTCTTTCCGCCTCCTCGAGCTTTTTCTTTATGCTCTCCACTTCTTCTTGTAGGGGCTTTTGGCTGTCCTCCATTCTTGTTTGCATTACGATAGAACCTTCAGCCATCATTAACCTCTGCTTTTTCTCGAGAGTCAGCTCCTTCTGAAGTTCTTGCATTTGCTCTTCATATATCTGACTCTCGAAAATGATTTGAGTCAAGCTCGTAGCTCTAACTCTAGCAGGTGATGCTCGCAGCCTCTCGATGGTTTGATCTTTGACTTTTAATTAGTCCTTGAGCTCAAGGACTTCATCCAGGCTTGCTTCTTGTTCTATCTCTGTTTTTTCCTTGGCATTTCTTATGGCCTCTACTTCTTTCGATTCTTCGACCAGTTGTAGTGTCAGATTATCCCTTTCTCTTTTGACATCTCGCAATGACTTGCTGAGCTGCAGACACTCTTCTTCAGCTGCTTGTATTCTTTTTGTTGCTGCCTCATTTGCTTCTTCCATTGCTTGGCAGTTTTGTAGAGCCGTTGCCAATCTGGCCTACAGGTCATCATCTCTCTCTTTTTGCCTTTGGCTTTGTGCCTGCAGAGAATCCACTTCCTTTTTTATCTGTTCTTTAGTGGCTTTGAGAGTCGTCATTTCTTCCTCTGAAGCCATGGATTGTGCTCGCAACCCGGCTAGCTTTGTCATTACCACGTCCCAATCATTAGAGGGCCGGTGTAGGTCTACAGTGTTTGTAGAAATTTATTTAAGTTCCACTAGCCGGATGCCTTGCATCTGTTCTTTATGCCCTGTCCTTGCCAAGTCGAATGCGACTATGGCGGCTTCTTCCTTTGTATAGCCTGCAGCTAGCAAGTCCAAAAATGCATAATAGGCCTCATCTAATCCTTTTTGCTCAGACTCAAGCTTGGCCTCTTCCTTTGTCTCAGGTTCCTGCCTTTGCTCTTGCTTCTCAGCTTGCCTTTCATCTTGTTTTTCCTCAGCCTCTTTATCTTCTGGTGGAGGCCTTCTAGGAGGTGGTGATGGCGGTGGTGATGGCTGTGGGCTGGGTTGAGGGCTATCTGGTAAAGCTGCCGGTTTGCCCTTTAAGTCCCTGTCTGCTTTTGTTTTCCTTTCCATTTCTTGGCTTTCTTGTTCATCTAGCAGTGTTTGCCTTATCTGCTCCACTTCCTCCTCGGTGAAAGTGACATGGAGAATGTTTTCCGCTGCAGCATCAAGAATCTCAAAATTTTTGATATAATCTTCAAAGCGGTCCCTTTGCACTCTTCTGGATGATCCGTACATAGACTCGAGAGATGGCTTCCAGAGTTCGTTTAAATCCCCCTTGAGGGCTCTTTCTGCTCGGAAACTCTCCATCAGCCTCTCGAGTCTTGCCGCTTTTTGTGACCTTGTCTCTTTGGCCAGCACTTGAGAAAACTCTTTCTTTCCTTTCTTCTGCTCAGGCTAGTGTTCTTTATGGCTCATCTTCCTTGTCTTCGCAACCAAGAGACGGCTAGAGCCAGTTGAAGAGGACTCGAGCCGTCTCTTATCCAAATGACTTGAAAATTGAAATTAAAGCTTAAAAGGAACTTGTGAAGCTGTGTATGTGCTCACAGTGCAAATCTGGCCAAAAATTTCCTTCTAGACATCCTACGCGTAGGATGTCTTTTTCATCATAATTGGTTCATACTTGACATGCAGGTAGGGTCAGGCTCATGGAACATGGCTATATGCTTGGATTTGAATTTGGATATCAAAAAGTGGATTTTTGGGCTGATTCAGGCTTAAGGTCACAATTTGGGTAGAATGTCCATCATAGGTAGCAATTGATGTCCAAATGGGTTGAAAATTGGTATATGGGCTCAATGCACCATGGTATTGGCTCCCATGATGTCATTCCTTGCACAGAAGGCTAAAATTATGTTGGAGACATCCTACGCATCATCAAAATGACATGAAACTTGTTCTGTGGGTTGTCCTTGGCCTATGGAACATGGCCATGTTCTTGGATTTGAATTTGGACAAGATTTGGTGCTTGTAGGGCTTTGTGAGGTGTTTTTGGGCTCAAAAAGTGTATCTTGAAGGTGTTGGGGGTCAAAAGTGATTAGAATGGCTTCAAACTTGACATATGGGCTCTTGTTGATGAGGTAATTAGATCTGGAATGATAAATCATCCCTTCCATGTCAAAAGGGTCCATTAGACATCCTACGCGTAGGATGTCTATTTCATCCTTTTTTCTCCCTGACCACACAGATTGTTTGCTGATGTGTTGGTGAATGTGTTGCAAGTTTCATGGGATTTGGACAAGATTTGGTAGGTATTTGGCCCATTATTGCCTCTATGCCCTAACTTTGTGTTTTTCCATGCATATGAGGTCAAATCTGATCCAATTGTGATGAAACTTGGTGTATGGCTTGTAAATGTCATTCAGAACATGTGCATGACAAAAAATGTTGAGGTTTGTGCCAAAAAGTGCCCTTGAGATATCCTACGCGTAGGATGTCTATTGGTGATTTTTTCAGTGCTAGTGCTCCCAGTGCTTGCCCTTTGCTCCCCTAAGTCCCTTTTGAGCCTAATTTCAACAAAAAAGTCAAGTGGATAGAGTATAACTCCTTGTGTGGACTTCAGAGCCTCCGAGCCGTTTTTTGACTTTTGGAGTGCTTTTCGGCGATAAAACTTCTCGATGTTGGTCTCCATAGCTTCCCAATCCCTTGGGGATCCTTGCCGTATGGTTTTTGTCGACTTTGGCTTCACCGGAGCTCCATTTGGCAATTTGTCGCTCTAGAAGCACCCTTGGTTGCGTTTACATACCTTTGATGATTTGTGGTGGTCTACCACCATAGGACTTGGTTGTTGATGGTCTAGGAAAGCCGCTCGTGAAATTTGGTGGCAAACGGACTTGCGGTATGGCCGCAAGTGCAATTTGACACTTTGTGTGTCTGATGCCGTTTCTGAGTTTTAGTGCCGCTTTGGATCACTTTTTGGTCATGCGGGTCATATAGACTTGTCGAGCATGTCGAGATGCTCCTACCCATAAATTTTGGTAGCATTTGGTCGCCGTTTCACCGATTTCCCATTGGGTGGCCTCTTGCGGGTTTTTGGGAATTAGGGTTTTTCCCGATGGTTTCCCACTGCCTTTGGACATCCAAGACTGGTCTCCTAGACTAGGGTAAACCGCTGATGAAGTCTTCTTGCTTTCAGGTTAGCCGTTAGGCCGCCGTCTCTACCTGTAGGTCTCTACCGCTCGCTTTGTGTGTGACTCCTACGCTACTTCTCACGACATAACGACAAACATGCGCGAAAAGCTCAAGGAGGTGAGCCTACCTCTCATGTCTCGAGCTGGTTGGGTAGACGTGCGCATCGTAGAATCTACTGGAAGGTCGATCCGCTCTAGGTGGTAGAAGCTCTCTCCACAGAGTCAATAGTGAAAATGAGCTAAAAATGGGGTGAAAATTTCTTATAATGGAGGTCCCCGAACCACTTTTCATGAAATTTGACATGTGCTCCTATCTTATTGCGAGATGCGGTTTAGGCTCAAAAATTTCTTGATTTGGACTCCATTTGCTCTATTTACCAGAAATTTGGCATTTCGGTGAAAACCTGACCAAAACACGCTTTCCGCTCTAGTCTCATAATTGCACCCCCACTGTACCATAGGTTGTCCTATAGTCACTGATCCTCACCATATTTTTTGTTTTTCATTACGATTGTTTTTCACCTGCTTTTTGTATTTTTGAAGTTTTTCTGCCGAAAATTAGCAAAATTAAAAGGAAAATAGCAAATCAAACCCAGAAAATCCCCAAAATCATAATAAATCACAAACATCATCGCAACACATTATATACACTCACATGCAGTTTTTATGGCCGGATTTCTCTGTTTTACCAATATTTTGTCTGAAAATAGCAATTTCTACTTATATACACACACCTAGGGGCTTGATTTGGCGTTTGGCCCCATATACTTGTAGATTCATACTGTATAAGGGCATATATACTTGGGTTACTCCAGAGAATTTCGCAATCAAACAACAACCCTTAAAATAGTCAAAGTCATGCCCTTTTTTGCTGTTTCTGTCATTGGTTCCGCATTTGAGAGTGTCTCTAGAATGCCTCCCCCCCTCCTAGCCGGAGTCCTCCCCGACGACAAGGTTTTGCCTCGGAGTATGTGCCGTGCATAGGTTGAAAAATTTGTGCTAATACCTGGCCGATTAATGTGGCCCTACTTTATGCATACTCGGTCAATGCATGGAAAGATTAATGTTGTGCAAGAGAAGGGAATAAGCAAGATGCTTATTGGCATTCGCTGTCGAGGTTTTCTTCATTCTTTTCAAGTAGCAGTTGTAACTCTATTTCTCTCTGTTTAATTGTCTTTTTGGCAAAAGGCAATTGCTTTGCCGACACTGTTGATGGAGTCGTAGCTATTTCTAAGGATAGAATTGGCTGGGATGTAATGGCTATGGGCCTTATGACCTTGAATTTCCATTGGTATTTTATTGCTTCCTTTTTTTGTAGATGTTTTGGCTCTTTCTTGTTTGCCACTGGTTTGTCTTTTATCGGCATCCACATATGTCGGTTCTCCTTTTTGAAATGCAGTTGTCTGCTGTCCATTGTTGCTTGTACTGTAGGTAGTTGCTTTTGCTTTGGTATCCAAATGTGAGTGACATTTGGGTTATGGCTAAGGATTTTCTTTGGGATCCACATTCGTTTTATGCCCTTGGTTTGGGGTTGAACCGTCTGCTTTGTTGGAATCCGTTGGTTACATTGTTGTTTTTCCGCCATTGCATTTCTATCTTTCCGCATCCATACTTGTTTACCTTGTTTTGGTAGCCTAGATTTTTGCATTGTGGCCGGTGACTTGATCTGTCTATAAGTAGTATGGTTTGATTTTTCCTTAATTTTGGACTCGGGTTTCTTGTTGTTCTTTGATGGCATTTGTGCTTTTGGCTTTGTTTCCAGTGATTGCATAGTTTGCAGTTGTTCATGATGGTATTGCTGAGCAAAATCTATCATCTGTTGTTTATGTTCGTGCTGAATTTTGACTGCCTTTGCTTTCCAACTTCTATCTGCACATTGTATGCTTTTTGCCAAGGTACGTTGCCCTAGCATCATTGGGTGTTGTGTGCTTTCATCTGTCACCACATAGAATTTGTGTGGATAAATATATTGTTGTATCTGTACATGCAATATAGTCCATCCCAATGTTTTTAATGGGTGTGATGTGCTACTTTCCAGCACTTGGGGAGTAGGATGAAGTTGATCTGTGACCTTGAGCTGCTGGTATAATCCGTAAGAGATCAAATTTGCTTAAGCACCCGAATCAAGCAATGCTGTTGATTCAACTTGATTGCTACCCACTTTGACTGTAATTATTGGCTCCACTGTTTCCTCCTCCAACTTCCTCAGTCGAATGGCATTGATTCTCAATGGTGGTCCACTTTGTTGTTGTTGTCGCAGAAGCCATCTTTTTGCAATGCGTTCTTGTGCTTCCGCTTGAGCTTCCTCCCGTACTCTCTGTTTTTCCTTCATTCTTTGTTTTCCTTGATGAAGTTGTTGGAGCATCTCCTGTGTGAGTGGTAGATGATACCTCCTCAGTCGACATCCACTAATTCAGTTTGGCATTTCTTCACCTGCTAATGTAGCAAGCTTGACAGCTCCACTTTGTGATAGATCACTAATCACAAATGGTCCCATCCCTCGCTTTTTAAGTTTCTTGGCATGTTGTTTCAAGGTATAAACAAGTACGTAATCACTTGTTTTTAACTCTTTGGTACGCACATGTTTGTCAAAAAATTCCTTTTGTCTTCTCTTTTTAGCATAGATTGACGCGCCAACCCGTAAGCAGAGTTTATCTAGTTTTTCAAGATCATCAATCCTTGAAGAGAGCTCATGCCCTGTCCATTCCAAGCGTTTTGCTACTCGTAGAGTTGGGATTAAGAACTCTATGGGTAGTATAGCATGTAGCCCAAATACCATGTTGTATGGTGTTGTTCCTATTGATGTTTTGTAAGATACCCTGTATGCCCATAGTGTTGAGTGTAGATGCTGATCCCAATCTGTTCGTGATTCTGACACTATTTTAAAGAGAACCGTGCATAGTGTTTTATTTGTGGCCTCAACTTGCCCATTGACCTGTGGATGGTATGGTGCAGATTTCCTATGTATGACCATGAATTCCTCTAGCAGATATTCAATGACTTCATTGAGAAAATGTGTTCCACGGTCACTGAAAATTTCTATTGGTAACTCGTAACGCACAAAAACATTCTCATACAAAAATTGTGTCGTGGTGCGTGCATCAGCTTTTTGTGTTGCTTTGGCTTCGACCCATTTTGTGAGATAGGTCATAGCCACAATGATATATTGGGTATGGGTGCGATATGCAGGGAGTGAGATAGGTCCCACAAAATCAATGCCCCACTTTGCAAATGCTCTTGCTCCCTTCATTGGCCGTAATGGCATCTCATCTCTTTTTATTGACATCTTGGTGCGTTGACATGCATCACAGCGCTTTACAAACTCTTCTGCATCCATGTGCAATGTAGGCCACCAAATTCCTGCGGTTAAGACAACTTTTGTTGTCTTATCGCTCGAAAAATGGCCTCCACTTATTCCGCTATGCGCATGTTCTAGAATCAGCAGGTATTCGCTTTCACTTGCACAGATTCTAAGTTGATTGTCCTTTCCCTGCTTATAGAGTTGATTCCCAATTAACTAAAAGTCACAAGCTTCCAGCTCTATAGCTTTTTCCTGTGCTCTTGTGATGTTCTCAGGGAACATCCTAGTGGTTAAGAAGTCAATGATATATTGACTCCATGCAGGTGCTATGTTTACTTGAAACAAAGTTGCGTGATCCACTGGTCGTTTGGCAGTACATATAGTACAATTGGTAACATAGGAATGTGTGTCCGCATACATAGTTGGCCAATAAACCCCTAACTGTTTCAGTCTCTGGTGTGTTTTCACTATTGAACAATGAAATGCACAACCCTGTACATGTGCCTCTTCAAGGTAGCACTCGAATTCTTGCGGATTTATACATAATCGTAGGATTAGGTCTGATCCAAGATGATACAGCCGTCCTGCTATCAACTGGAAGTTTTTTGTTTGTCGAATTGTTTGCTGTTTGGATCTTCATTCTGTATTATCAAACTCACTTCCGAAGGAAAGAATGCTAACAATTTCCTGAGACCATTTGGGTACCATTTCAATGTTGAAAAGGTAAGCATCTGGTATGTCATCATCTACTCCTTCAGGAGCTTCCCCGTTGTGTATCCTCGAAAGATGATCTGCTCGTAGATGGGTTTTACCCTTTTTGACCACCACTGTGAAGTCAAACTCTAGCAATATAATAAACCAGCGTACGGTTCTCCCTGTATTGCAAGGTTTATTTACTAGGTACAAAGGATCTTGATGATCCGTGAAGAACACAAATTTTTTTGAAAGCAAATAATGTCGAAATTTCTTTACAGCATAAATCATTCCTAACCCTTCCCACTCGGTGGTTGTGTAGTTCTTCTCTGCTGCACTGTTTAACTGTCGGCTCGCATAGCAAACCGGAAAATCCATTGTTCCATCTCCCGGTTGAGCTAGAATACTTCCAAGGGCATATGCTGAAGCATCAATGTGCACATGGAATATCTTTTCCCAATCTGGTGCCTTTAGTACAGGTGCTGATATAAGGTTTTCCTTTAGCTTTTGGAATGAAGTTTCACACTCCTCGGTCCCCTCGAAATTGACTAGCAAACATTTTTTTACAGAGTTTTTGCGATAACCGCATACATGTTTATGAATCTTTGATAATATACGTAGTGTCCCATGAATGATTGCACCTGTTTCGCATTAGTAGGCCTGGGCAGGTCTACAATGACTTTGACTTTGTCTAGGTCTGTGGTTATGCCATTTCTTGAGACAATGTGTCCTAAGATTCGGCCTTGCTTAACCATAAATACACACTTTTCTGGGTTAAGGCAGATTCGATATGTCCTGCACTTTTCAAAGACCTTTTGCAAATGGTCCATTGTTAAGGCGGTTACGCCGCTAGCGGAAGCTAAATAGCGAGAACTCAACCAACAACAGAATTTGTCAGACGAGGACGAAGCTTGACCCGCAGGCGCATGGAAACAACTAGGTGGGTGTCAAATCACCTACTCGACCTTCTAAAGACAATCACTACTAAGGAAATCAAATCTAAGTTCTAAAATACGCAAGTGACTGAAATCCGTACTACGAATGAATGCTATACGAAACAGGATCTAGAATAATTGAATCGATCTCAAACTCAAGGGGAAGTCTATGCACTAGGTAAGAACAACACCCTAAAGACTTGAACTGCAAAATCAACCTATAACCACTCCGTGCGGTAAACGCGTATGAAGACAGGCCAAAAAATACAGGTGACCAAAACTTGACCCCGATGGTACTAATGTGTAGCTCTACTCGTTGTGGTTCTATAGATATGCTGCACGCTCTATTCCGACACACAAGTTGGAAGAAAACTCACACCGAAGCTCGTAGGAACTTACCACACATAGAAGCCGATAGCGCGCACTCTTGGTATCCGTGCGTAGCTCTCGCCGTTGCTAACACAATGGCGGTGTCGCTTCTCCAATGGCGGCTCCGTAGCTCGCGTAGCAAGTAGATAAGACTCTCTCTCTCTCTCTCTCTCTCTCTCTCTCTCTCTCTCTCTCTCTCTCTCTCTCTCTCTCAGACACAGTCACGGCGCTCAAAAACTCACTTGATTAATAATCTAAATCCCCTTAGGTTACAAAAACTTTGGCTTATATACCTCAGCCTTGGAGGTGAGAACATCTCTAACTAATTACATCAGCAAGTGAAATTACTTCGGGATTACAATATGGAAACTCAATTGAGTCCCGTTACTTAATGAATGGCTCAATTCAAAATCAATGTCGGAAAGACATTTATTACAATCAATGGTTACAAAAATGATGAGTGTGAGCAAAAATGTGGGTGTGATCCTCTGCTGGCTCAACACTCCCCCCCTCCGCGTTCATGTCGTCCTTGACATGACCTTTATGCTTGGTCAATAAAGTCCTGTCGTCTTGAGCATCTGCAAATGTGATTTGTATCGCAGGTTGCCGATGGTCAAGGTTGGGCCGAATATTTTTCTTTCGTGGGTGAAAAAGCCGGTGTAGAAAGCTTCTTCGAATGTTTGCATGTGGAAGCTAGGCAAAAACATAATCCTCTGGTATAGGAGGTGCAACACTTTTGGAGAAGGCTGCAATGAAAGGTCATATATCATATCAGTCACTGTGTCGGCCGTCGATAGTAGACTCAAGGTCGTGGCTTTATCTGGCGCGAACACTTCAATGCAAGCTAAGAGAGTCCTGCAAATTTTCTTGAGCATCTGACACGAAAGGTCAAGAGAGCCAGTAAAGAGCTTGATGGTGCCCGTTAGGGTTTTCACCATGTAGGCTTTACCTATTCTCTCTCCTACCTTTGGTCCTGGCATCCTGGGGTAATTAAGCCAATTTGGCTTCTTTTCTGCAATCTTGCCATGCTCTTTCCAGCTTCTGACTCTTTGCACTGGGCAGAAGGTTGCATCCTCCCGAATCTCCTTTGGTGCCTCTACCAAGTAGATGAGGTAGGCTGGGTATTTGTTCAACCAACCTTTCCTCCATCTAGGCTGCGAATCTATAATCTTCTTTGATTGTTTCTCTTTTGTGATGTCGCCTTCGTAAAGAGCGACATACTGCTCCTCCTCTATTCTCTTTTTCGTTTTTATCACTTCAAACTTCATCAAAGGGAAAGGTAGGCTGGGTTGCATCCACTCTTCATGGAGCACTTTTGTGTCTAATCCCTGAAGTCTAATAGAGATTAGGAGTCTCCTCTCCCATTCCATTTCTGCCTTGGCACTCTCCTCTGTTGACTTTTCTATTTGGTCATGGAGCCTTTGTTCTTCTTCTTCAGAGATTCCTGAAGTTGAGGCCACCTCTTGAACTGGGGCTGGATCTTCAATTGTGGTTGCCTCTCCAGTTTCTGGTAGCTCTATGGCTGCTCCACCTGATCCTTCTTGTGGTGTCTCTGTCTCTCTTCTTTGTTGCTCTTGTAGATCTTGGAGCTGTTTGCGGAGGGTCTCATTCTCTGTTCTTAGTGTTTGATTTTCTAAAGTGAGCCTCTCCTCTGCTGCCAATGATCCCTCCGCAATGTGCAACCTTTGCACTTGCTCTAATCTTAGCTCTCTTTGTAAGCTTCGGACCTGGTCTTCCAGAGCTGGTACAAGAGCTCCCTCTTGTTCGGTTCCTGCTCTGCTAGCTCTAGGGGTAGTCTTGAGTCTAGTGATTGTTCTTTCTTGGAGCTCGACTCTTTCCCTTAGCTCAATGAGCTCATCTTTAGCCGCCTCCAAGTCGTCTTCCATCCGCTCCCTTGCTTCCTGTGCACTTGTTACTTCTCTTGAAGCCTCGTCTAGCTGGAGTATCAAGCCATCTCTCTCGTTTTCCGCATCGTAGAGTGATGCTTTATGACTTTCAGATTCAGTCATAGCATCCTCTAATTTCCTCTGCAACTCGGCTTCCCTTTGTTTGGCTGTCTCAATCTCCACTTCCTTTGCCTTGGATCTTTCTTTGATCTTGTTGAGCAGTTCATGCACCATGTGCATGTCTTTTTCATCTTCATCTGTCAACTCTAAAGCTTTTTTGGCCACCACCTCCACTGGCTTCGGCTCTTCTAGTACATTCTGCTCGTCCAGTTTCTCATCACTTTCTTTTGTACTCTTTGTATTTTCCTCTGTCCCTCTCCGATCATCTCGTTTTTGTAGGGTGATCCCATAAACCGCCTCAAGGGCCTCTTCTTCAGTGTACCCTATCGCTACCAGATCCTCATAATCGTTTTTCTTTTGCTGAATTGGATCTATCTCCTTTTCCTTGGTCCCGGCCTCCGGAATTTCCATACCAGCCGTGTCCATCTCTACTGTGGTCTCTTCCACAATGATTTCCGTCTTCTTCGGGCTTGGTACATCAGTAAAGGAGGGCTGATTGTCCTCATTCATCTTGGATTTCCCTTTGTTTGCTTGCCCGTCTTTCTCTTGAGGTTCAATAGACTCATCTACTTTCTTCTTCCCCTTGTCGTCCTTTTTCAACTCAGCTTTTAAAAGTTGTACTTACTCTTCATTGTATGGCTCGACAGGTTGCTGCTCCAGTATAGCCTCTGACTCCTCATAAGCTCTAATATATTGATCATATTGATCAACATGTGACCTGGCTGAGCTAGTTCCGACTTTAGTGGGGTCTGGCACCCACTTTTCTTCAAAGTCCCCCTTTAGAGCTCTTTCCGCTCTAAACTGCTCCACCAGTCTTTCCATTCTTGCCGCTTATTCTGACTTTTGGTTTGCTTGGGAGCAACCTTCTTCTTTGCTTTCTTCATAAGCGGCTCATCCACATTCTCTTCAGGTTCTGAAACTATTTTTAGTTTCCTGCGTGCTCTTGTGGACGCCCTCTTGGATACTTCAGGCTGTTCTTCCTCCTCATCGGCTTCTCTAAGCCACTCATTCTGGGAGGGAACCTTTGGCCATTGATCTTTGGCTCCAATAGCTTCATAAGCTATTCTTGTCAGAACTTCAGCTCCTCCTATATAATTTGGCTTCTCGTTGTGCATGGCAATTACTTGCTCGTGGATGTGTTGAGCGTAATTCACCTCCTTTGGCATATTGCTCTTCAATGCCCATGTGATGGTAGTTGCAATGGCATGGGGTGGTGTCGTATACTTTTGCGGTCTTTTAGTGCAAATATGGAGAAACTGGTTGTACAGTCGGCAAAGGGTTGCCGCTCTTTGGTCTGCCATATCTCCATAAGTTGCACTCTGTTTCTTGGACCCATAAACCTCTATAGCCTCCCTTCTTTCCCTGACAGAGCTCCCTTTGTTGTGCAGCTTCAATGCATCTGCAATGAGCTGTGGAGTGATCTGTACCTCTACTTTCTCTCCATCTATTGCTGTCAATGTGGCTTTCCCATCCTTCTGAATGGAGGTTGCCAACTCATACACTCTTCTTGTATCTACACCTGATGGTCTTGAGGTGAAGAATCTGTGCAAGTCTACCCTTTCCAGGTACCTGTTGATGTTCTCTGACCTGCTATAATCCACCAATTCTTGTGGGATCATCGGTATATCCACCGCTTGCCCTTGAGGATCTCTGAAAGTCCCCTGGTAGATCTTTATTCCCTCTTGTTCCAGTACTGCTTCCTCCACCCAAGTTTTGGTTGGCTTGAGGGTTTCTGCTGGAATGTCAAAGGGTTCCGCTTCTGCAAGAGCATCTTTGATTGTCGGTCTTTTTCTCTTCGTTGCCGATAACTTGGCGGAATCCATGGATCTTGTAACTCCAATTTTAGAAGTTAGCGTCTTTTTAGTACTGAAAGCCGAAATGAAGCTTTTAACTATTCAAATGACTTGAAAATTGAAACATGAGCTATTCAAGGCCTAAGGATGCAAGGTAGGTGAAAAAATATGCAAACTGGGCTCAAAATCATGCTGGAGACATCATACGCGTATGATGTTTTTTGTGTCAAAATGACTTCATATTGGTTGTGCTTGTAGCTGATAGTGTATACATGAGTATCATATGCTTGGATTTGAGTTTGGATCCCATTTGGTCAAGTTTTGGCCAGTTTAGTCCAGATCAGGCTCTTGGAAAAATTTTGAAAGGGAATTGGATTTTATGATCCAAATTGGATAAAACTTGGTGGTTCACCTTCAAATGGCATGTAGATCACTTTCTGTTTGGTGGTTGAAGCCCTGAGGTGCCAAAATCACATAGTGAGACATCATACGCGTATGATGTCTTTTAGTGTATTTTTGGACCAAATTTCTCTATAAGCTTGGATATGTCTTATTCAGTGGATTTATGAATTTTGGATAGATTTTGGGCTAAAAATGGCTCTGGAGACATCATACGCGTATGATGTCTTTTCCATCAATTTTTCATGGGATTGTTTCTATGGACTTCCCATGTACTAGTGAAGGACTGTCCCTACTCAAATCTTGGTTTGGACTTGAGTATGTTGGATTTGGGCTAAAATAGGCTTTGGATGAAGCATTTTCCCTCAATTGGGCTAATGGGGTGATCCACTTGACCAAATGGTTCCAAACTTCATTTGTAGCATGTATTAGATATATATAATGGATGTATGATGACAAATGAGCAATTTTGGCTCTGTAAGTGCAAATAGACATCATACGCGTATGATGTCTTTTGTGTCAAAATGGTGCTTTTTGGTTCCAGATAGCTTGTAGATGTGTTAATCAACAATCCTACAAAGTTTCATTGAGTTTGGAGTTATTTTAACAAAATTAGGACCAAAAATCAATTTTATGGCCTACTTTGCGTCTTTTTGGTTTTCCTTGGGTTTTCTAACTCCAATTCTCATGATACTTGGTTCATAGGATGTGATTAACATGTGGAATGAGGCTATGCACTCAAATGTTGAAATGGATGTGAAAATCATGCTGTGAGACATCATACGCGTATGATGTCTTTTCTTGAAATGTCGGTCTTTTTGTGCAAAGAATGCTTTGTGCTAGTGCCCTAAGCCCTGCTAACTAGTTTTCAACTTAAAACGTCATCAGTTTAGCTAAAAAGCCCCCTTATAGGCATTTTAGTCTCCGAGGTCGTCTTTTTGCCTTGGAGTTGAATTTCTTCAACTTTTCTTCTCGAGAGTTGCATTTCCAACTCATTGGATATGTTGTGAAGCCACCTATTTGGTTGAACTTGACTTTGGCTCCCCGTTCTCCATCTTTCTCCATTTGGTTGCCCGAAAGCATCTTTTTCACCATCGGTAAGTGAATCAGCTTTCTTTTGGGTTTTGCTTGCAAACATAAGTCATCCATGTATATTTGAAGCTGCTTGTGAAGTTTCATGTCATTTGGTCGTCAATTTTAGCCGTTATGCCAAAATGACGCTTTGTGTGTCCGCAGCCGAATCGGTTGTTCCGACCTACTTTTGGTGATCCAAACCCGGAGATACTCCATGGTTGCATTGCCCTCGATGTTGTTAAGCTTCCTGAGAAGTTTTGTGTCGTTTCGACAACTTTTTCCTGTTTGCCTCTTGCAGGCTCTGTTGACCTAGGGTTTTTCAAGTCGTTCTTTCTCGAGCTTTGAGTGTTAGAAACCCATCTTCTATGTTAGGGTAACCCACCTCTAAGTTCTTGCAAGGTTTGGTTAGGCGGTTGTGCCCCTACCTAGCGTTCCTCCCCATTCCCCGTCTGCTCTTGTTTCTTGGTTTTGGTCAGTTTTCGCGACAAAAGTTAACGATAAGCATCAAAAGCTTATGGCAACGAGTCTACCTCTCATGTCTGGTGTCCTCTGAGCTCTCATAGCAGTCGTAGAAGGCGGTAGAAGGTCGGATGCTCCTGTGTGCTCTTTGCTCTCTCCAAGAAGATAATAGTGGAAATGAGCTTGAAAGTGATGTGAAAAATACTTAACTTCGGACTTCCCGGATCACTTGTTACCAAATTTGACATGTGCTCCTATCTCATCGTGAAATGCACTTTAGGATTTGAAATTTCTCAATTTGGACTCCGTTTGACCTGTTTCTGAGAAATCTGTCCACTTTGCCAAAATTCTGTCATTTCAGGCTTTCCGCAACTTTTTCAGAATTGTACCCAATTTTTACCATGGGTTGCCCTTGTCATTAGGACCATCACCATCTATTCTTTTCTTTTTTTCGATCTCATTTCACCTGCTTTTTTATTTTTCTTTTACTTTTATCAAGAAAATCATAAAAAATAAAGGAAAATAGCAAATTGAAGCCAAAAAATTCCAAACATACACGATAAATAGCTGGTAACCCTGTGTATATGAATATACACTTATTTGTGATTTCTGGACTTGGATTACCACTTTTTTCCACTTTTTAGCTCCAAAAACACTCTTATTTTGTGATATTTACACGTCTAGAAACCCAAATTCATCATTTGATCTCTTCTTGTTGCAAAACAAGGTATATAAGGGCATAAATATTATCAATATCCGCAATCAAACATAAAAATTACAAAATCATGTAAGACACTTCCCTTGTAATATAATTTTTGTTTTTCTTTGTTTTTGGCGCTTGTAGCTGCTTTGTAACTCCTGTATACCTGTATACCTCCCCCCCTCCTAGTCTGAGTCCTCCCGGATGACTATGAAGTGTCTGTGGGCGAAGCATTGTAGTTGTTTTGGTCATAAGTTCCAAATGCAATTACAGAGCGATGATACAACAGTCTTTCCAGTAAAGCTGCTCTTTGTTTGATTGAAGGATTGGTGGTCGGGTTTTGGGTTGGTGATACTTCGGTAGTAGAATCAGTAGATGGATTCATCTTTACCTTGTTGTTCTTTTGCACAATCTAAATCTGCTTCCGCTTCGCTTGTGCTTGCCACAAACTCTTTGCGACCCAAACCTGCTTTGTCCTTTGTGGTGATTTCCTCGCCTTGAAATACCTAGGAGTTTCCGTTGATTGTACCGAACGGAGTTCCTGTTTACAAATCTTTGGGATCCAAATTTGCTTGCTATGGCTTTGTGCCGTCATGAATTTCTTTGGAATCCAGATCTGTTTCATTGTCCTTGATTGTCTGGAATCACTCTGTTGTTTGGTATTGAAGACTCTGTTTTCCACCTTTGTTTTCTCTGGCACCACCTTTTTTGGTCTCCATATCAACTTTGACTTCGTTTTTTCCCAAGGTTGAGCTGTTATATTATTGCTTGTCTTCCTTATCCACTATTGAGAATTCCTCGTCGAAGAGTAATCCGGTTGTATAGAAGCTTTTGGTTGCCATTGCTTCTTCTTTTTCTCTGGTTGTTGTTTACCTTTGTGCTTGGATTCTTCCTTTGGAGTTGGCTCTGTTTCTTTGGTGAACTTAACTGATTGGCTTTCACCTTCGTATTTGATAAGCACCGATTTAGAACTCTAGTCAATCATTGCATTGTATTTTCTGCCATGGTTGTCCTAGCAATAATGGATGTTGTGTAGCTTGGTCTTCAACCACGTAAAACATATGAGGATACACATATTGGTTAATCTGTATATGTAAAACTGTGCATCCGACAGTTTTGATTGAATTCTCAGAGTAACTCTTTAACTCTTGCTTGGCAGTTTGTAGTTTAGTGTCATTTGTCAATTGTCTATACAAACTGAGTGAAAGTAGGTTAGCTTGAGCTCCTGAATCCAATAGTGCTCTGGCTTTGATTTGGTTGGTTCCTACTTTGCATTCAATGATGGGTTCTTCTTTGTCATTATCCATTTCTGTTATACTGACTGCGTTTATTCGTATTGCTCCTTCATTGCGCTGTTTCTGACGCAGTAGTCTTCTTTTCTCCATTCTTTCCTTCGCCTCGGCTTGCGCTTCCTCCACAATCTTTTTCTTTTTCTGGACACGCAGCTTTTCTTGATGTATTTTGAGAAGCATGTCTTGGTTAGCGGCAAAAGATACTTTTTCACTCTGCATCCACTAATCCAATTGGGCATTTCTTCTCCGTCTAATGTAGCAAGCTTGACGGCTCCACTTGGTGATAGATCTTTAATCACCAGAGGTCCCATCCCTCGCTTTTTAAGCTTCTTAGCATGCTGTTTCAGAGTGTAAACTAGGACATAGTCCCCAACCTTAAACTCTTTAGTCCGCACATGCTTATCAAAAAATTCCTTTTGTCGCCTTTTTTGAGCGTAGATAGAAGCTACTGCTTTTAGGCGAAGCTCATCTAGCTTTTCCAGGTCATCTATTCTATCAGAAAGCTCGTG
>NW_028221735.1:0-50023 GCF_014529385.1 Adiantum capillus-veneris
GACACCATTTAGGTCTACAGTAAGGAGGCCAGTACCCTGCCAAGCCAAGATGCAAATAATGTAAGAGTGAAATGCGTGGCATTGTAAATGCGGTCAAAGTAAAAGCATTCAATACAGAAGTAGAGGTAGACATATTCTTCATGACATACAAAGGGGAGGGATACCCCATCATTCTTAGAGGCCTTGTCGTCTATGGCTAGGGAAGCTAAACAAGACTCGAGCACCGGGATGATTCAGATAAAGGACGCTAAAGGAAGTCCATATTCTATGACATGAGGACTAGAAAGCAGCGCAACATGATCTTGGAGGCTTCAGAAGATGAGTCCACCAACGACTATTCGTCTACCTCAGAGAAGAGACTACCACCACCGACGGAAGTGACAGTAGTATCAAGGTGATGGGGTCATTCTTAAAGACCCAAAAAGATTGACACAATCTGAAACAGCCCCGACAAACCAAGAGGGATCATCAGGTATGCAGTTTTTTGGAGGATGCAGGTAAGTTACAAAAAATTCTCTCAAATGAGTTAACCGATGAAGAAAGGAAGGAGTATGTCTCCATGCTAGGTAACTTCACTACTTTGTTCTTTGATGGCTATGAAAATAACACGAATTACAATAGTGCAACACCACATAAAACTCAAGGAAGGCAGTAAACCCAGGGTACAAAAGCTCAGAAGACTTGGAGTAATCCAACAAGAGGCACTACATAAAGAAGTAATAAGTTTGCTACAATCAGGTTTCATCTACCTTGTTGAAGACTTAGAATGGGTCTCCCCAGTAGTAGTCACATAAAAAAAAAAGGTAAGTGGAGAGTCTGTGTGAATTATAAACCTCTCAATGCAGCCATGAAGAGGGATCACTTTCCCCTCCCATTCCAGGATGAATAGTCAATGAAGTGGCATGTCACGAACGATACATAGTGTGCGATGGCTACTCAGGATACTTCCAGAGCATTGCGGAGGAAGATCAGAAGAAGACAACCTTCATCACACCTTGAGGATGATTTGCCTACAAAGTGATGCCGTTTGGCCTCACTAATGCCCTGGCCACATTTCAGCGCTATGTGACCTTTGTTTTCCAACCCTACTTTGGAACATCAATACGGGTTTTCATAGATCATTTTTGCATCTATAGCTCACGAGCCCTTCATTTAAGCAAAGTCTATGATGGCTTAACCAGCTCCAAACCTTGGGTGGCCAGATCAACGTGGATAAGTGTCACATTGGTGAAAGCAAAGTCACTCTCCTTGGCCATGTAATTTCAACAAAAGGGATTGAAGCTGACCCTAGCAAGATTCAAGCCCTGGTATCTTTGTCGTCACCCACCACCGCTAAGCAGCTGGTTTCTTTCCTTAAGAAGGTAAGATACTTAAGCAGGTTCATTCACTTTCTATCTCAAGTGGTCTTCCCCTACAACAACTCACCCAGAGGGATGTCTTCTCATGGAGCGAAGAGAATGAGCAGCAGTTTACTGAGGTAAAGAAAATCCTAGCTAAGCTTCCCACTATTTCACCTCCTAAGTGGGATGAGCCATTTTATGTGAACCCTAGTGTGGGAAGTGATACACTCGGAGCCGTGCTAATGCAAAAGGACCCCCAAACTTCTTTCATGTGTCCTATTTACTTCTCTAGTCGTGTCATGACCCCGTCAGAAAACGGATTTACCGAAGTAGAACACATGGTTCTGGCACTAATGTTTGCTACCACAAAGTTCCACTCCTATCTTCTGCCTAGACCCTTTGTAATCCTGACAATGGAGGAGGTTTTCCCATATGTAATGTGACACATGGATGTCTCATCTAGGATCTCCAAGTGATTAATTAGATTACAAGAGTTTGACTACACCCTGAGTTGCATTATTCGTTATTCAGGAGACGTATAATACGCGAATAATGGGCGTATTATTCGTTTATTTAAATTATACGGCCGTATTATACGGTGCCACATCAACATAAACGGCTAACCGTATAACTTCTTAATTTTTCGAACGAAATTATTTTCGATCAAAAATTATAACGATCGAATATGTTAGTATATATAGCAGCACAGCGACAGCCCTTTCACCAGCTTTCACAATCAGTGTTTTCCATGTGAGTACTCTCACCAAACGATCAAAAGAAGCAATTTGTAAAAAAATAAAACATATGAATTTAATAAAAATTAAAATTCAATAGAATTTTAAGTTTTGTGATTCAAATATATGAATTTGTTTTGAAAAACTTAGTAAATAGTTAAAAGTTTGTATTTTGTGAAGAGTTTAATCTCTCACCTGATACAAACTGTAATTATAAGAATCACTTGTCAATGTGTTCAATTAATTGACACTTGAAAGTGACTAATAAAAAAAAAGTAAGATATTATCGTTGTGTGTAGAGTGAACTCTCACATGAGATAATTAGTTTAAAAATATAATTACATAAAAATTAATTTTATGTAATTTAAAGTTCGATTTTGATGTGTAGAGATTTTATCTCACTTCAAAATGAATATAATGAAACAAAATTATATTTTTACGTTTTGTATAGAGCTATTCACACTGCTATGCTCTCACTAGAGTAAAAATTTAGGAAAAACATGTCCAAAAATATTGATATTCTCTTATCTTTATTTGGACTGCATAATCTACCGTACTGTGTGAGAGCATACACATGGTCGCATTGTAGATAGATAATCGCTTAAAAATCTATGGTAAAGTGTAAGAACTTTTTGTTCGCACTTTACATAGATACGATAATTATCAAGTATTGTAAGTGATTATCGTTTTGACATTTAAAAATGTCACTTATAGCTCTTGTATGTATAGCAATTTATAATGATAATCATTTTAATACTTGAGTTAATCATAATTATTGATTATCGTAATGTGTTAAAGCTACAAGCTGGCACTTTAGATAAATCAATGCAATTTATATGTAATCCAATGGTATTGTTTTTTATTATTGTATTTTTGTTCAATCATTGTTTTTAATTATTTTAATTTCGTTCAATAGTTGTTAGTTAAATTAAATTTAATGTTTTAATTGGTTTTGATTATGACAATGATCCTTGACTTTGTTTTTACTAGCAAATTACTTTTGTGCATCATGGTGAAAGGACAAGAGTGGATTTATGTGCATGAGTTGAAAGCTGGGAGAAATACATCTCGACTTAAATGTAAATCCTGTGGCCACGAGTTCAGTGGTAATGCAACCAGAATTAAAGAGCATTTATTTAAAGTCCCTGGCAATGCTGAAAAGTGAGGGGCACCACCAAAAGTTATTCATGAAAAATTTGCCATGTATTCTCGCAAAGAAAAGTTGATTCTTGCAACTAAACATAAAGGTGATGTTTCTAAAGATATTCATGCGTATATTGAACCATCTGTATGCAATGAGGCAACAGAAGAGGTGTGTACCACTCAAGAAAACGATCAAAGTTCTCAATTGAACCCTCTTCATGGACATGCTTCTACATTAGGAGGAGTTCCTAACACAAGAAAATCCGGCAGAGCGTCATCCAATGGACAGACAATGCCTGAAGCATTAGGTAAACAATGGTTGCTTGAGTTGCATTTAAAATGGACACAAGCATTTGTTGCGTGTGGCATATCGTTCAATGCTATGCGCAATCCAATATTTCAAGATGCTTTGATGAGTACAGCCAAAAAAGGATTTGTGCTTCCTGACTATAACAAGATGCGAACTGAATATCTTGATAGAGTCAAAGACAGTACTGAAGCCATTCTCAAACGCACTGTTCTAGAGTTTGTTCCAGCATATGGATGCACCATAGCATTGGATGGATGGACTAACTGTCAGAAAAAACCTTCAATCAATGTAATGCTTATTAACCCTAGAGGGGCTATGTTCGTGGAAGCAATTGACAGCTCATTGAAAGAGAAGATTATCACCTACCTAGGAGGGGTGTATGAGCGTGCAATTGCAAAGGCAGGTGGACCAAAGAATGTGACTGCTATTGTCACAGATAATGCGGCCAACTACAAAGGAGCAGGAAGAGCTATTCAAGTCAAGTATCCGGAGATTTCTTGGGTACCATGTGCAACTCACACTTTAAATTTGCTTTTAAAAGATATTGGTAAAATGGCATGTGTGAAGCAAACTTAATTGGATGCAAATCATGTGGTGAAATTCATTAGAGAGCATCAATTTTCGTATGCTCTTTTTCGAACCAAGTCACCAAATAAAGCTTTGCAAATATTTTGCGCGACAAGGTTTGCTACGGCATACTATGTTCTTGTTTCTTTGCAACAGTTGAAGCCTGCATTGATGGAAACCTTAGCAGACAGAATATGGGATGGATGGCTCAGCAAGTATCCAAGTTATCAGGAAGCAGTTGGTCGATGTGCGCAAATAGTAAACTCGCCAGTCTTTTGGCGTAATGTAGAAAGAATAGTAACTGTGTCAAAGCCATTTGTAAATATTTTGAGAGCAGTTGACACAGATTCTTTTATTTTTGGTCGGGTCTACTGGTATATGTCAGAGGCTATACGCAAGCTAAGAGAAAATGTCAGTTTTGGTGCAAAGGATAAAGCTACCATGATTATAATTGTTAACAAGCGTTGGGTGCAGTTGCATACGCCATTGCATGGTGCGGCTTTTGTATTGGATCCTAAGTTTCAAATGCATCAGCAATCTGCCAACAAAGAAGTTATGTCCGACTTCAAAACAGTGTGCTCCCAACTCTTAGGGCACGAAGATGGAAAAACAGCTTTTCATCAGCGAGTAGATTATGCCAACAGAACTGGTATGTTTCAGGATCCTTGGCATATAGATGTCATTAGCAAAACAAGTGCACCTTTATGGTGGAAGGAGTATGGTGGAGAGAAAGTGGAGTTGCAACACATTGCAGTTAGAGTTTTATCAGTAGCTGCATCAAGTGGAAGTTGTGAGCGAAACTGGTCAGCATTCGACTTTGTGCACACTAAAAAGGGAAACAGACGGAGATGATTTGTGAGAGTACCATTGTAATACTTACTCAACAAGTTTTTGTATATGATGAAAGAAAGTGTTATCTCATTCTCGTTCACATCAAAACATCTCTCTCTCTCTCTCTCTCTCTCTCTCTCTCTCTCTCTCTCTCTCTCTCTCTCTCTCTCTCTCTCTCTCTCTCTCTCTCTCAGACGCACATATTCACTCACACTCAAATATAAACTGCCGATAATATCTTGTTGAATAAAAATTACATAAAGTCGATGTAGGTTTGAAATTACAACAAGGTTCTGGGAAATTACTCAATCGAAAAGAGTTTGATATAATTTTGAGATTACAAAAAGCTTCTGAGTGACTTATGAGTTTGATAGATTTGCTATAAGTTCGTCTATGGTAAAATCTGTAATTCCTAGCTCAGGGGATGGTTGAGCAACATCTTTATCTGAAGTGGTAGTATCATATGGCAAAGGTCCATACAATGATTCATATCGTTGAAGCTTTGCTTGTGCATCACTTAACTCTATTTCAAGCTCAAGAATACGGCCACAAAGCATGTCTGGTGTTTCTCCTTGGATGGCAAGGTCTTGTCCTTGGCTGGCTAATTCAATCAGTGTTTCTGACTCTTCAGGTAGTAAAACAATAGGAAGCTTGCGAGGAGGCATTGGATTATTTGCATTGCGTGCTGCCACCTTTTTTGCAATGCGACCACGTCCAACGCCAGCGGTGCCTGGACGATCTGACCAATCCACTCTCTTCAGCAAAACATATCGAACATAGCATTGCTGGATAAAGTAAATTGCTACTTGGTTGTTGTTTGGTAGGCATCTCTCTTGTTGTATACACCTTTGTAGCAATACACGTGCCAATCCTTTATGTTGAAAATTAGAGAGCTTTAACGGAGCTGTATCTTTTGCATTGCCACTTATTTGAAATAGTTTATGGCATACAAAGTGATTAGGGAAAATCTTTTTACACTCTCTAAGGGTTAATGGTTCGCCCTGTAGCTCAGATTCATCTTCCTCAATGTTGGCAATAGTAGAAAGATCTGCTTGTCCACATCTAACTTGTTCTTCTTTAAAAATTGCCTAAGCTTCAGCGTGGTTGAGTTCTTCTTTCATATCTGCATATCAGGTGAACACGTCATTACTTTTAAATACCC
Organism: Adiantum capillus-veneris; assembly: GCF_014529385.1. Taxonomy (NCBI): domain Eukaryota; kingdom Viridiplantae; phylum Streptophyta; class Polypodiopsida; order Polypodiales; family Pteridaceae; genus Adiantum; species Adiantum capillus-veneris. The sequence continues at coordinate 6,088 of NW_028221735.1, forward strand.
ATTCAATTAATTTGACATTGGATAGTATATCGAATGACAAACATAGATATTTTGTTCAATTAAACATACAATTAAATCTGACACCAAAAGTAAAACAATGATGAAATCATGAGACTATGTTTTCATTAATCATCAGCTGGTCGTAAGCAGGATGTCATTACAATGTTGTAACCCACTCTATGGGCACCATTTAAACATAAGGATAGATCAAAAGCATTAGGCCGGGTTTTGGGGTTTTGGCGCTTGCCGTCTTCAAGATGAGCAAGTACATTACTCAAAAAATGTCTCTTGCTTTGTTCTTGGGGCTCTGGTAAGCACTTCAAAATGCGTTTACATGTATGACACATGGAATAAATATCCATAGCTTTGGTCCAGGAGGGAGGATTACTAGATATACATTCGGGGGCTGCCCATGGATAATCTCTCTCATATTGTTTTCTAGTTTCTATATGCATATCGCGTAGAGGAGGAAAACTGGCTGTCGTATTTGTTTTGGTGCATGAACCCCAATCCACAATGCCGGCGTAAACACCTTTTTCGCCAAAATGCAGCATCATATTCCGAGAGTGTAGATCATTGTGGAGGTAGTTATGCGTATGTATATACTTCAAAGTTTGAAGGAGAGCATTGATGATCTGCAAAATATTCTCCTGGAATAGCTCTATTGTTCCTGCAGTGAGTACGTAATCGCGAATGACAGGCTGGCTGCCGTCTGCAGTGCATTCTTTGATCCATTGCTCCACATGGCTGCCATTCCAAAATCGTGAAATGAGCATTGGTCGCTCCACGTGGAGCACCATGGCAAGAGGGTAGATAATACCTCGATGTGAAATATCCAAAGTTGTTGCTTCGTCTTTGACCTGTTGCTCCATGGTGGGCCCATGTAAGTGTACTTTGAACACTTTTGCAGCATACACTTGATCTTTGAAAGCGGGATGTGTGACGCCCACACGCTTCACATGTGCCCATCTTTCCTCTCCCAGCTGTGGAGCTTGGATATTGAAGACGTCTGTGTCCGGTAAAAGGTGTAAAATAGGTGGTAGCTGAAAGAGGTCTAATGTAGCAACGGATGACGTTGCAGGCTCTGTTCTAAGAATGATTTCTGGTTCAACAGCAGCTTCAGAAGAGGTGGCTTCCACTCTTGCACTCTTTGCGGCTCTTTCTAACTTTTCCTTGCTCTTGAACTCCGTGTAAAGCTGTTGCACAAGATGTATGCGCTCAGCTATGTTTGGCAAGGAAGTAATTGCAGGATTTTCCAGTTCTTGAAAGGTTTTCATGATCTGTCCAATGGTTTGTTTGACCATGTTTACTAAAGCACCTGATGTCAGGAGGGCTATGTCAAAAATAGTTGGTGCAAACTCTGCCTGGAGCTGCTCAAACACAGACTTGGTTAGAGTCTCTGTAAGCTGATAAAAATGCTCCGGAGCGACAGGGTTTAAACAATGCCTAATCTCTATGCCTCTGACGTGTAATGGAAGTGTCTCACAATCACTTCGGAGACGAACTTTCATTGATGTTTCGCTAGCTTTGTGTCTTCCATATCTGTATGACAAAATTATGAATTAAGAATCTTACGAAAAGATTGTACACTATAGTAACATAGTTATTATATAATGAGTGTTAACCCTATATATATTAAATGATGATACCTATTTATTAAACAATATTAAATTATTTCAAATTAAAGAAAAAAATCTTATGATTACAAAAAACATTGTGCGAATCGACCATGAAAATTAAATTAGAGAGAGAGAGAGAGAGAGAGAGAGAGAGAGAGAGAGAGAGAGAGAGAGAGAGAGAAACAGGCCAGGAGGAGTGTGAGATGCTCTCAGTACAAGAACTCGACCCTGCTATGTGGATAAGTGTGAGATGATGAAAGAAATTACATCTAATGGGTTGGAAAATCGTACATGTGAATAGCTCAGCTAGTGTGAGATATTCTCAGCACAAGTCCTGGATGTTGTTGTAAAATAGATTGATAGTTTTTATCAATCTAATCCCTGATAAAGTGTGTGGAACTCACAACACAACTATCAGCGGATAAATTAACAATTGCAGATGTAAGTTACCTATCGTATGTGTTTACGTCCAAAACAACACCAAGTCATTTAATGATGAAAAATGATGTTCTTTTGGAATATGAAACACACAAGTAACCAGTATGTCACATTAAGATGAAGAGGGCATGAAAATATGCATCTCTTCACTCTTAATATAACGAGTGGTAACGATTGTGTTTGTATGTAACACATATAACAGAAAACTTAATCTAAAATTTTAAATTTTATAAGCTATTTCTAATGGAGTGTGTGGAATGCACAACACAACCATCAACAAACAGCTCAACAATCTCAAATGTAAATCAATTGTTGTATATATCTACGTTCAGAGTAACACCAAGTCATCTGCTAATGAACAATGATGTTACTACAAAAATAGAAGCACAAAAATAATGAAAGTCACATTAAGATGAAGAGGGCATAAAGTATGCATCTCTACACTCTTAAAATGACGAACGTTAATCTTTGTGCTTCTATGTAGAATAATCAATAATGATTTACTTTAAGATTGTAAGTTTTATAGGCCACTCTGAAGTGAGAGGTGTAGCATCATGCCTACTACACTCCACGAGTCGACCGCTAATCCTAACTCATCTCTATGGTGAGAGATATACTACTACACCATACGAGTGAGAATCTAAATTTACCCTAAGCTTTCCCATGAGTGAGTTATATAACTACACACCACGAGAAAGGAAACTATATTCTACACACCTCTGGAGTGATCCATATGGCTACACACCACGAAGTGTCCTAGACCTGCAAGCCAACTTTGTGGTGAGAGCCGAAACTACTGCACCACACAAGTCTGGCACAACACAAAGAAAAAGTTAGTATTTACTAAAAATTTAAAAAATATACCCGAAAACCGCTGTAAACCGAAGACGCTGTCGCTATCTGCCAAACTCTCAGAAGCTCCAAGCTCTCCAAACTCCAAAAAAGTCCACAATGCTTTTCGATCGAATACGGCGACGATTGTATATATATACAGTTTTTCGATCGAGATATTTTTCGATCAAAAAATATCTCGATCGAAAACGGTTTTATACACTTATTCTGTAATTATTCAGAAATACAGCATATATTGATGTTTTATACATATAATTTTTGTTATACGGGCGTATAAATGCAACGTAGACTACACCATGCAAGTAGAAAACTCCACCAGAGCTAGTTTAGCGGGAATTCTCACTCATCTCCATTATGAGAATAGGCTGAAGGTCAACACGAAAGCAAAGGAAGAAACACCAATGGTAGAGATCCTAGGCTGGAAAGAGCTCACTCTCTTTTCTTTGACGGAGCATACAAGAGAACAATGGACCAATCTAATGTCGGCGTAGTCATTTTCAATGAGCAACAAGAGAGAGTATTCTCCATCGAGCAGTTATTACACTCCCACTCCAACAATGAAGCAGAATATGTAGCCCTAAGTCTTGGGTTGGAACAATGTATCTCACAAGGAATTCAATGCCTAAATGTGTTTCGCAATGCTTTGCTTTTGATAAGGCAGATAAATGGCACCTGGGTTTGTAAGAATCAGGTTTTACTTGGTCATCTCCGCCAAGTTAAGGATCTTCTCAGGAAGTTTGAAGTAGTGAAACTATTTCATATCCCCAAAGCAAAAAATCAGGAGGCAGATGCTCTAGCCAAAGAAAGAATACAAGACGTTCCCATAGGGGCAATCAAACTAAAGCTACCCCTCTTTCAAGGTAGTGCTTCTATGCCTGATGTCGTCAGTTTTTTAGATACAGGAGAATGTCCGGAAGGATACACCAAAGGCCAGAAACAGTTGCTGGTCATGAAGGCTACTAGGTACCGCCTTGTAAACGACCACTTGTATTTTGAAGGGCAAGGATCAAATTCTCAGGGGGGTACCAACCTCCAATGAGATCACAGAGGTAATTTCAAGAGGCCATGATGGCGTCTGCGATTCTACAAGCAAGATACTCTTGGCCTAGCTTGAACAGGGATGTACACCATTGGTGTAAAACATGTAAGGCATGTCAAGTGGCCAGTGATCGCACATTAACCTACGAGCCACAAACTCATATCATCTCATATGGTCCATTTGAGAAATGGGGAATAGATGCAATCGATCCTTTACCCAGGGCCGAATCAGGTAAATTGTACATCATAGTGGGTGTACACTACATGACTCGATGGGCAGAAGCAACAGCCACCACCCGCATTACAACCTAAGAGGTAGCAAAGTTCATTTTTGAGCATATCTGTTGCCGTTTTGGCACTCTTCTTGAGATAATATCAGATAGAGGACCAGGATTCAGAGGTGATTTGATGGGAGAACTGATGACGAAGTTAGGCATCACACGCCGACATTCCACACCATACTATCCACAATGCAATGGTCTGGTAGAGAAGGTAAATGGAATGATTTGCAAAATCATCACAAAGCAGGTGAACAATCACACAAGGGACTAGGATACACATCACATGGCAGCTCTTTGGGCCTACAGAACAGCATTCCGAATGACACTAGGTTTCACCCCTTTCCATCTAGTTTATGGGAAGGAGGCAATTCTACCCATTGAGGTACAGATAGCTAGCTTACGATTTTTGGCTAGCCAAATACATCGTCCAATCGTAAATCTTTGAAACCACATCTTGGATCTGGAGAGACTCCTACTAGATAGGGAAGAAGCAATCAATCACTATGCAACACAGGCAGAACGATGCCGGCTCACTTTCAATCAAGGGCTTAAAGAAAAAGGACTAGAAAAAGGTATGTTAGTGCTGAGATACGACAACAGATTTGACACCAGGAAGGACAAGAAATTTCAACCCAGATGGGAAGGACCCAAATTTCAACCCAAGCTGATGGAAGCAGATGGGAGAATTAACAAGACTAGGGTCAATGGATGGAGATTCAAAAAGGTATTTTCTTAGGTTTGATCCAGAATTCATGCTAGACATTCCAGAAGAGGGAGAACCCTCTAACTCCACAGCTAAAGATGCAGAGGAAGGGCTAGAAGCATGAATGCCTCTAGCCAAAGGGAGAGGGCTAATGATGGCCGATTTTTGAAAATCAAAGAAAGAAAAGAAAAAAACTTATTTTTCCTCTGCCGAAGCCTTGGCGACACTGTTGGAAGGCTCGGCAACGCCTGGTCAACCTCATGGAGCTTTTATGGGCATAAGGTTACCCCCTCCCTTCGATTGGCCGGCCTTATCACCCTCAAGCCCCGCTCGTCCATGCCCCAGCCTAGCCGGCCGCCCTCGGTTTCACTCTCCCTTCCCTCTTTCCCTGCAGTTTTATTTCCCCGGCGGGCATCGACTGAAATATTTTCTCTCTCTCTCTCTCTCATTTTCCCTACAAACCTCTCTCTAATATCCTCTCTCTCCCTTCTCGACACCCCCTTCCTCTCCCTCATCCACTCCTCCTCTCTCGCTGCTGACAACCCGCTTTCCCCAGCTCTTGTCGCGGCTGCATGCCTGTAGGCGATCCGGCCAATCCTCTCTTCCTATCTCCCTCGTAGCCTACCAATGGCCGATCACACTATCCTCTCTCTCTCTCTCTCTCTCCCACCCACACACCCCTTACTGGCCACCCTTGGCCAGGAGCGGCCTCGAGCACTCACCCCGACCTCTCTCTCGCTTTCCCTCTCACGCTCCCTCTGTGTCGAGCCGCATGTGAACTCCCGCTCTTCCGTATTCTTATCCACGCACCCGGCCCCCCTCACACTCCCTCCCTCGCTCTCTAGGCAATCCCAATAGCCCAATACTATTCTCTCTCTTCCCCACCCACTCGCCTCACCCTTCCCTCGGCCTCAATCTCCCTCCCTTGGTCCGCTAATATTCTCCCTCTCTCCCCACCCCATTGACTCTCCCCCCCCCCCCCCCCCCTTTCGTCCTTGAGCCACCAAACAGGAACGGGTGATATTCCGCTCCCCTCTCTCTGACCTCACACCCCCCCCCCCCTTCCCTTGCTCTCTTGTCTGGCGGCCCACGAGGCGCAGAGCCCCGCCATCTCACCACCTCCATTAGGAAAAATATGGACTCTCCTTGGGCCTTTTTGATTAGTGAAGGCTTAAGGGAGAACCAATGAGAAGGCTCTTGGGATATCACCTAGCGGGGGAGGAATGGTAGGGGTGCAGCCTAATTGTCTCCCTCTTCAATGCTTGGTTCTTAGAGAGAGGTGGGAGGTAGGCTAGGGGGGGGGGGGTAAATAGGAGGAGAGAGGTGTCATAAAAGAGGGAGGGACCCCCCAAAAAAAAACGCGCATGCTTAAAAACCCTAAAAATTGAAATTTTTTTAAAAGTTCCAAAGTTGACCCATTTGCCTCCAAAACTGCCTCAAAACATAAACTAACTTTAAAAAGTCAATTTCCCCCCCCAAAATCCACTTTTCTCTCTCTCCCTCATTACTTTTCTCTTCCACACTCTCCCTCTTCTCCCTCCTCCCATTCTCTCTCTACAGTCAAGGTAGCCATGGCCAAAAGCTTTCCACCACTCTCTTCCTCTCTCTCCATAGCTCCCCCTTCTCTCACACCTCCATCAACCCTCTACAGTCCCACACTCCATAGCCCACAGCTCCACTATCCTCTCTACCTCTCACTCCTCCCCTCTTTCTCTATCTCCACTGTCAAAGCCACCATAGCCACCATAGGCAGCTCACCTCACCCTCCCCTCAGTACTCAACTCTTTCAAATCCCTTCCTAAGTCCAACTTCCCAAGCATGTCCACGCATAGACGGCCCAAACCAGAAATAAAGGAGATTGTGTTGCACAACACAAAAGACTCAGAGGGGGTATGGATCCCACAAGTATTCAAGAAGGGTGCATGGATCTACATGCAACCGTCACGTGATGGACCTCATTGCGTACGGTGTCGAGGCGTATTGGAACGTCATTGGAAGGGCCGGCTATTGGCATTTAAAGAAACAAAGTCCGGAATGGTGGCCATCGTGCAACACGTCTACAGTGCAGCTGAGCTCCACCTCAAGAGAGCTTCAACTCAATTTGCACCTCATTGTAACTTTTCATGGTTTAGCTATCCCATGCATATATCATGTTTACGTTTATGTGATCATTATGTTTAACTAAGGGCATTTGTAAAGATGTTTTTCCATCCAGCTTAGTTGAGGAGTAGTCGCTTGAGTGCCTCTCAGGCACATTCATGGTTGTGCATGCTCACATTGGGGAGCTTATGTTTCCTAATGTTTCATCGAAAAAACTTACCGAGCAGCGAATATTCATGTACTCCCACAAGTACGTGGTGCAAAAGTCAAGCCAAAGCTATGGTAGGTTAGAAGCCGTGGAGACACCCTCATTGCAGAGTGCAGAATGGACAACTCCAGACCATTGGGCTTTACTTTCTTTCAAGCGCAAGGTGCTGCAAGATTTCCAAGGGTCCCTAAAGTTTGGTAAGGCAACCAGATCGGTGGGTCTCAGTTGGCATTGTCCCATTCATTTGTTTGTGCATGCATTCCGCTCTCTGCCGATTGTAGAAACACCAACAATGTTTGTTTGCAAAGAAGTTGACATAGATGCAATGGACACCATTCTAGGTGTCAATTGGGTCTATGTTGATGGTTTGCATGATGGTGATCATTATAAGTGCAATGTGTCCCCCACACAGCTTTGCCTTCGGTATTTGAAATCAAGGTGCACCTTGTATGCACGGTTTAGCTATGAGAGGTGGATGCACAAATGTGGCAAATGGATACCCTTGCAGCTGACAGTCGAAGAGATTCAATCCTTTGAAATTCGTGTCCGCATGTCCAATAACAAGGTGGAGGTGGTTGCAGTGAATCCACATTGGACTCTTGCCAATCTTCGGGAACACTTTGTCATAATGGGATTCGAGGATGTCGGTAATGCAATTTTCAAACTAGAACAACGCAAGGTCTGCTTTGTGCTTGCTTAGCTACCTTTTCTTATTTTTTGTGGGTTTTTGTATTTTGATTGGCCATTTTTTGTTGTATAGATTGGAAGGCGGATGGAGGCCACTATGCTTGTTTACAAAGATTGGGCTATAGACGAAATCGATCATCTTGTCTAAGTGAATTGGCTTGTAACTTTAATCGTTTATATATTGGATATTTTATTAAAGATTTTGAAAAGTTTTAAGGTGTTGTACTTGATTTTGTACTTGAGTTTTAAGGTGGTGTAAATTTATTTTTTAAATGCATATTTTTTATTTTTTTCGAGATGGAATATGTCTATATAAGGAGGACCACCTCCTCATTTCACCATTTTCATCCCAGCATTGTAGAGAGACCTAGCATACCCAATCACGCAAAGAGAAGAAATGGCTTCTACTAGTTCTTTAGATGCATTCCTTACTGAGGTTGGGCATGCAAATCGCCCTGAGCTTCAAGCATTTTTCACAACCCAACCCGATTTGGAAACCACCTTGACCCTCCACTCTCAATCTCTTGAGCACATTACTTCATACATTTCCACGTGCATGGGGAGATTCATTGTTGAGCTACCAAACCAGCAGGGCAATGGGTCTCTGAAGGCCTTCTCCACCACATCTACCAAGGGGACAGGCCATTTCATCAGCGGTTTGCACGCTTTGCCACCATAGCACAACCCGTCGGACAATATGTGCGGCTTGAAGCTGATGATGTGCGAGCAATGCATAAGGGAAGGATCGAAAACACTTTTTTCTCTGTTCAGGCCATAATGATCTTCCTCCGTCACGAGTGCCCAGCAGGCCCTGACGTAGTGCTACCTCACTTGCAGATCGGCGAGGTATTGGCTGATGTGAAGGACCCCAAGCCCGCAGCCATTGACTCATCCGTAGAGGAGTGGACGCTTGCCTTGACCTACCCTGTAGGGATTCAAGGCCTCTTGGAGGCCTCTCCATTAGTCGGTTCATCCTCCGGACCGCTAGAAGGAACCACCACTCGGGATGCCATCCCTGAGGAAGAGATTACCCGCTTCTCCTCCATTGTGGTGGGTGGGGAGGAGTTTTTGTTCATGCACGATCTGGAGAAATCCTTTGAGCTTCGCATGGATGAGTGTTTCGGCATCCTCGATGCCCATGGCAAGTTTGATCTTGATACCACCACCTCCCATGACGATGATCTCCTACTGCCCATGGGGAATACTTTGGTAGACACAGTGGCGATCGCACAAGCCGAGATGGCAGCGGCCGAGCATGCCAAGGTCTTTGAGGAGGAGTTTGTGGCCGTGCAAGCCATGTGTTTGGCTAAACTCGCAAGAGTGGATTCACCACCACCTGCTGCAACACCTGTTTTGCTTGATCCAAAGGGGAAGTCAAGCGTGGATCTTTACTTGCACCCGGATGCCGATGAGGAGGATCGTAGACAAGAGGTATAGATGCTCACTTACATTTGATTGTTACAAATGATTTTGTTAATGTTATATGATAATTATGTGCCATATCTCAGAAAACCTATGTTCTGCAGGTTAATGACACCCAAGAAATCACAACCACTTTACTTAACAGGGAGCCACCCCAAAAGGCCAAGCGCCAGAAAATTGTAATTAGAAAGATCCTAAAGCAAAAGCCGGATATCATGTAAAGCATTGATTTCTTTAATGAAACTACTTTTTGCTGTCTATGACTCTCTTTCTTGCAAGGTTTTGAATTTCTTATATGTTGGGCTTCCATTGTGTATGAGAAGCACCATAATTTCTCCTATGACTACTAAAGGGTCTGGCAGCCATTAAAATTTAAAAAATGCATACTTTGTTATATCTAGGCTTCCAAAGTTATGTATGTGCCTAGTAAAGGGCTTGGAAGTCCCTAAAATATGTTGCCACAAGGGCGCGCATTGGGGTCTTTCCATCAGCTGATGAACTGTGCAAATGCGCGCCCTTGTGGAAGATGAAATTAGGCACATCTAAGAGCATACCCAGGTACAAAACAGAGTGACAAGACATTAATACCCAGTTGCAAAAGAGAAAGATATGGATACCTAGGTAACCTTAAGCCCATCTTGCCCTAGATACCTAAAGTTGTATCAACAAACCACAAGAGTAAACTGTGGAAATATCTAAGACCTTTTTGGAGTATAGGAGCATACCCAGTTACAAAACAGAGTGACCAGGTAACCTTAAGCCCATCTTGCCCCAGATACCTAAAGTTGTATTAACAAACCACAAGAGTAAACTTTGTGGCAATATCTAAGCCCTTTTTGGAGTATAGGACTGACATGGACTAAGGGGGGATGATTGCCAGTAGCATCTATGCTAATTGAAGCATTGAAGCAAACAAAACATACTTATTTCTTGTCAAAATTGTCTGGAACCCACTAGAAAGTGTCTGGAAAGCACTAGGAAAGGCTGCCACAAGGGAGCGCATTATGTCCATCCATAGGCCTCTGGAAGCCCCAAATGCGCACCCTTGTGGCAACCAGTTTGGGGGCATTCCAAGCCATTTTCAACACTTTGTAGATGTTTTTGCCATGCAATAGTGAGTCACATAGCATGGATACATCAGGAAGTGCATGCCCCACTTAGCCAAGGTGCTAAACGTAGGCAATTTTTCGCAATAACAAGCTAATGGCTACATACATACAATAGAAGGTAGACAAAACTTGAACCAGTGCTACATTGCATGGTACAGAATTAAAACAATACAATGCGCAGTGGGGTATACAATAAAAGACAATTATATTCAAATTCCTTCCCAATACAATGCACAGAGTGGGATATACAATCAAAAGACGCTTGTATTCAAATTCTTCCCAATCTTGGAGTTCCGTAAATACAAAAAGGTTGATGCCTAATTACGAGCTTCTCCTCATGGCGCAAACGGAGAGCAAGCTGCATATCCTTGGGAATAATGGTTATACGCTTTGCATGGATGGCACAGAGGTTAGAATCCTCGAATATGCCAGTTAAATATTGCTTTGTTGCCTCTTGGACTGCCTCTATGGCCACGGCGCCCATCCGAAACTGAGTGTTGTACAATTGCAAAACCTCCCTGCATAGCCTTGCAAAAGGGGCCCTCCGAATCAAGAGCTCGGTGCTCTTTTGATAGTGTCGAATCTCCACAAAAGCATGACTGTGCTTTCGTACCTTCTGAGGTCGACGTGGAGGTGCATTTTTGGCACGAGTCGGGGCAGCTTGCTTCCTCTTCTTGTAGACAATGCTCTTTCTCTTTTTTTTCTGCACAGGCACTTCCAACACCTCATAATCTGATTCCACCCACTCTCCATCTGATTCGTGCTCTTCACTATTGACCGGATGTGATGGTGTAGGTCCACTCCCTTTAGGAAGTGTCTTAGCCCCAATAGACATGTGAGCCTGATAAGTTTGTATTTGGACGCCAACCCATGGGGCACCTTCATCTGTTTGCGTCTCTTCGGAGCCTTCTAATGGTTGCTTTTGGTTGTTTGTTTCTTTGCCCTGGTCGCTCTCATCCTCCCTGTTTCCATCAGAATCATTGGAGTCCGATGAATAGACAACAAGGCGATGCTTCCGTCTCTCTTTTGCTGCTGTAGAGGACTGGCCATGCTGATTTGAAGCTCCAGCTTCTTCTGTGTGGACTTCACCTTGAGCTTGTGAAGTTCCAGCTTCTGTTGCTGTACCTTTGAGTCGTTGGCCATCTAGCCCCTCTGGATATTCAATCCTAGCCGTTTGTTTTGTTCTTGCCATGGTAGCACCTAGTAGGGAAAATGAGAAAATGAGCCCCTTCAACCTTTAAATAGGTTTTTTTGAGATTTGGGCCCTTTCACACTATGCGGCCAATTGAGTGAAACTCAAATAAAGCAATTGAATTTAACAACTAAACCTGGATCATGCGGACGGCTGACGCGACGCCCAAACGCTGCCTTTTCGATATTTAGTTGCATGCCAAGCTTCATGGCCCAGGGACGCTCGCGAGCGTTTCCACTTCTCGGATGCTGTAGTACGGGAAGCGTTGCATAACTGCTTTGCTAACATCGATTCTCTTGCTTTCTCAATAGTACGAGTTCTCCCAAAGGTGTGCCTAAAAAACCAGTTAAACATCTCTTGGAGGTAGTTGGAGTGTGAACTACCACCACCACGCCGAGTATTCTTGAAGTAGACTCCTTTTTGTCGATAGTGGGACTTCTCCATGCCTTGTGTACTCCATATATCAAGCGAACCATAGCGGTCCATGAAGTATGCACCATGCGCATAGAGAATGTGCTAAAACAACCAAAAAGGAGATAAGCGAATAGAAAAGCTGCATTTTCAAACATTGCATATGTATTAAGTCCGTTAAAACAAACCATGTAGTGTGTAATCTTGCTTTCAGACCATCCGTCCTTAGCGGCCTTTGTGAATTCATAAAGCACCTTCTTGAACTCCTCTCGCTGCTCAACGGTGGTGCTTGAAAGATTCATCAATTGCACAACCTTTTGAAAGGATGACCATACTAGCTTGCGTTGGTTAGCAACCTCCACATTGGGATCTTTGTCCGTCGTGCATGAACACAAATCTTTCCACAACTCCCACCGCTTCTCACTAGCTAGATCGACACTTACCTTGGATACCTGCATTGGAGACTTTGACATCTTCTTGAAAAATCGACATGCCTTGGCTCCATTCATGGAAACCTTCTGTGCCACCTCATATGTCTTCTCCCTACAAGTCTCTGCTACAATGTTCACCCTTGATCGGTGACATCCAATCTCATTAAGGAGCGTCTCCACCCCCTGCAAGGAGTCTTTTGACCGTTGAAGGGGCTTCATTGTGAAAGCATAATCAATGTGATGCTTTAGGATCCTATCAAATATTCACATAAACGCATGCAATGTACAAAAGTGAACATTGTTGAGGGAGAAGGGAATTATGGGGTTCCACCCAGGATCTTTGCTATCCCTATTGGGCACCTGCAGCACATCACATGAAAGAACCGAATTTTGCCACTCCCTATTTATATGGTCATCATTATCGTCGTCCTGACCTTCCACTTGAGTTGCTTGACTTGTCTTGTGCCTTTTCGTACAGAATGGACAGGGAAGTAAAGAATTTGCACCTTGTTTGCATCCAAGCATGCACTTTATGGTCTTTAGATCACCACCTAAATGCCATTCAACATCAAACTCCCCATGTCCTGGAACCATGAGCTTCTCACCGTTTATTTGAGCTCTAATGACCTCTGTGACCCATGGGATTCTACTGAAAATCCATGCAAGGACTTCATGTGTCTCTTTCGGAACTCCATTGCACCAAGCCACCATATATCCTTCTCTGATTGCACACTAAAAGAGGGCTTTGTCGCTTCACTCGAACTGCAAGATTGCTTGGCATAAGCTAGGGCTTCATTCATAAGCGTGATGCTCATTCTCTCCAACTTTCTCCCTTTAACAATTACACACTCATCCAACTTCATCACGAACACAAGCTTTCCTTCAAGAACTGCCAACAACATAAAGCCTCAGAATGCTTGTTATGACACATCATAGAGCATGTAGGCAACTCTAAACTAACCTGCATCACTCAAATTGTAGAAAACATCCATGGACTGCTGCAATCGTATCAAGTCCACAAAGATATTGTTGAATTTGGTGTAAACAAACCCTTCGGTCCGCAACACACTGTTAGAAGCAGCACCGCTTCCCTTCCTGCGGCCCTTCCTTCCTTGTGATTTGCTACGGAGCGGCTGAAGAGGCATCGTGTCTTCAATATACAAGTAGTCCCCTAATCGGTGAACAACATCTTCATTTGACACCTTCTTGGCAATCTGCACTCTGTGAGGAAGTGGGAATAGGTTTTTCGTGACTTCTCGACTTCTTAATGCATCTTTTAACACTTGATGTATGGCTTGATAGCCCTTGGTACTAATCCCAACAGCATCACAAATATCCTGAACATCTAGATCAGTGACAATATTAGAAAAATCACTAAGAACTCTCTTAGTGATTGCGTCTTTCAAGTGTTTTGCCTCTGGAGCATCAAGCATCCCAATAAAATCCTCTTTGTTGAAACAAGAACGAAGTAAAGTAGCCCTAGCTTCCGCATTCTCGCCGCTGCACGTTTCTTGGACGAAGTTCCTATTGCCCAAAACAACAATGATGAGCTATATTAGACTTAAACAACATGAGGGACAGAACATGTTACCTCATAGCTATCACCCTTCGTTTTCTTGCACCTCCATGTGGTGCAAGAGTCTGAATTTTGGACAACTCTCGTTTCCTCATCCTACCTCCCATGGCAGTACTCCTCATGTGTGAAAGAGTATCCTCAAGCTTTTTAATTGCATTTTCCTTGGTTGTGATGGTGCTCTTTGCCTCCTCAAGCGCACTAGTAGCTGTTTGCATCTGATCTTGAAGATTGTGGAAACTCCCATTGAGCAACCGCCAATGACGCAAGTAGATCTCGGACCGCGCAATCTCGTGTTTGTTGAGTCTCTTGCAGTAGCCCAAAAAACCTTGCTCTCCATTTCCAACGTATTGCAATAGTGATGGAATGTTTGTAAAAGACGGATGAACATTGAGAGAAGGATCCTTTGGATACAAGCATCCGTCTGTCCAGAGATCCACATTCTTCTCCCCTTGAGCGCGGCGTTTGTTTGCTGAAGGTAATGTACCCAAGCATGTTTTCTTTGTCGGAACATACTCTTGAGGTAGGCGTAGGAAAAGCCCTGGAGACCTACCGCGTGAAGAGCTTGCTAGGACATTGGTCACGTCGTCAAGAGGCATTGTAGGATGGAGAGATGGAGCTTGAAGGATGGAGAGATAGAGCTTGTAGGATGGAGAGATGGAGCTTGAAGGATGGAGAGATGGGTGTGTAGGTGCAACACCAGGTGCAGGTGCAAGGGGGATGGGTGTAGGAGAGGAGCTTAGATTAGGAGGGAAAGTTTTCAATTTTGGGGGGAATTTCCTAAAAGTTTGGAGGGAGTCAAAAAATGTTGAATTTTGAGTAATTTAACTTAAACATCTTTTTTTTATTATGTGTATATGTTGGGGGTACTTTTTAGGGGGGAATAGAGTTTTTTTGAAAGTTTTTGAAAAAAGTCATTTTTTTTACCTCTTTGACCCACGGATTTGCTTAGGTGGCATGGGAGAGTTAAGAGGCCAATTACAAGTTGGCCAAAAAGTTAGAGAGAGAAGACCCCCTACCCCCTACTTTTCAAATGGTTTACCCCCCCCCTTCCCTACTTTTTAAATGGTTACCCCCCCCCCCCCCCCTTCCCCCTACCTTTTTAGGGGTCAAAGGTGGAGGAGACCCTACCAAAATAGCCCCATTCAAAGCCTTTGTCCCCCTTAATCTTGGCAGGCTTCCTTTAAATTAGGGATTCTTACAAGGCCCATGGAGAGTCCATTTTTTTCCTAATGCTCTCTCACACAATGTCTCTCTCGCTCTTAGCCGTGTGCAGGCGCAGTACTATCCAGAACCCCATCTCCCTTCTCCACGCACACCACCTCGCCCCGCCTTCTCTCCCTCTTGAACTTGTCACAACCAGGATGGCCTGCCGTAAACTCTCTCTCTCTCTCTCTCTCTCTCTCTCTCTCTCTCTCTCTCTCTCTCTCTCTCTCTCTCTCTCTCTCTCTTTTCCAGCCCGAAGGTGCAACAAGAAATGGGATCTCTCTCTCTCTCTATCCCACACACACACACCCTTATCCTCTCCCCCCACACACCCTACTCATCTTGTCCCTCCCTCACACTCTCTCTCTCCCCCCCACTCATCTCCCTCTCTCTCTTGCGCTCTGCATACATAGCCTACCGCAAACCTCTCTCTCTCTCTCATCTCTCTCCCTCGTGGGCCTGAAAAGGCGTAGAAATCCACCCTCTCTCTCTATACACACACACACACACACATTCACACACCACACACACACACACACACACCCTCTCTTACACACACCCCATGCCCTCACTCACCCTCGCGTCCCTACAGCAGTCGCCAGCAACCCGAAAAAAATCTAAGAAAAAGAAAAAATAAATATATATATATAATACATATACTATATAGTAAGGCCCCGTTCCCACGCATATTAGCCGCTCACACACTCATTCACACACACACACACACACCTCTGTGTCGCCATACAGAGAAAGAAAAATGAAAAAAATAATATATATGTATTTTACATATATTGCCCCCATCACCACGCAGGCCAATATGCATATACTTATACGAATACACACACACACTCACGCACACGCACCCACATCTATATATATACACACATACTCACTCATGCACATACGTACACACACAAGCATATACGCACCACAAATACAAAAAAAAACCAAAGGATTCCACGACTATGACGACAACGAAAAATAAGGACGACCCAAATCACGTGCCGCCAACAACAAAAAGGAGAAATGCGCCAAAGGCATGCCCTGACCGACCCCGAAAAGAAGCACGCGCTACACCGACGCACTGGAAACACACCATTCGCCGGCAATTCGCAACCACAATGCCATTTTCAATAATTTATAGGTTATTTTCATCATTTCTTCAGTTTTCACCCAAGCCATTGTAAAATTCCCACTTCGTAAATTTCCTCTCTCTAGGTGATGGTCACAAAGGCCCACCTAGAGATTCTCATCTTTTAATAACATCCCAAAACAAAGCAAGGGTCAACCACATAGGCCCACCACTTGCTTTGTCTCCCCAATTAAGCTTACCCTAATCACACCAGGATTACCTTAATCCAAGCATCCAACACCTATAAATTGGCACTGAGAGGTCACTATCGGGGGGGGGGGGGGAGTTCATGAGAAGTCAGCACTTGGTAGAGTGTAGTGGGAAGAGTTGACACTATCACCATCACCATCACGGGGAGGGGGCTTGTGTGTTGGGCTTGCGTTGGGAATTGCACCATGCGAAGGGAGCCACGTCCATCTCTTGACTCCAATGGTCATTGCATATGCGTATACACGCTCTTGATAGCAAGCTTCACCATCATTGAGTCGTCTTAGAGAACGCATCGAGTAGTTTGCACCACCTCTTCTCCCTACCTCTCTATCACCACGGCATGCCATTTGTAAATACTGCAAAAGTAATTCTCCCTCACACCCTTGAGGATTTTCATCATTTGCAAATCTCTCTCTCTCTCTCTCTCTCTCTCTCTCTCTCTCTCTCTCTCTCTCTCTCTCTCTCTCTCTCTCTCTCTCTCTCTCTCTCTCTCTCTCTCTCTCTGTGCCCGCGTGTAAGTTTGCAGAGTTCATATCATCGTGGTTTGCGTCCTAGCCGCTCAAAGCTAGGTGGTGCCCCGTGTTCACTTTACAGGCTCAAGGCGCGCCATTCGGCCCCCGGCATTTAAGAGGCCGTCAGGGTTCGGGGTTCAGGGTTCGGGGTTCGCTTTGCTCCCGTCACCGCCTTCGGAACAACAGGACCGTCCCATGCCTAGCCCACCACCATCACCACCAGGCAAAGGTACCAATGAAGAAGCAGAGACTGAAAAAGAGAAATATTGTGAGTCCACCCAACGAATAGAATCTACACAAAAAGCTGACCACACCAACGGAGATAAGGAAAAATAAGCCAAGCTAGAACCGGAGCAGCCAGCAGAAGAGACTCAAAATCCGGAGGAAGAATTTGATAAGGAAGCAGATAGAGAAAAAGAGCCTACCACTACACATGAGATGGAGCCCGAGCCAGAGAAGGCAGAAAGGCCGGCAGTTGAAGAGACAATAAGGGTTGAGACCACACCATCTACTTCTACTCAGCCAAAAACTACCGAGGCATAAAAGCCTCAGGATGGCCAAGAAAAAGACCGACCATCCACCTCCACACAAGAACCACCAGCAATTACGACGCAGCAAGAAGCAACACATGAGGCTACAGACAAATCCCAGCTGGAAAGACAGGAGGAGTGGCAGTCAAGTGATGAAGTTATAATACAAGTCAATGAATATGCATGCCAGATGAAGATAATGACGAAGAGACTCCATTCAGCAGCTTTGAACCGCAGCACAAAGGCCAAGGAATTAGAAATGGTGATCGACGCTCTTCAAGGAGAGCTCAAAGATAGGATGATTATCATCACTGATCTCCAAAAGCAAGTGCAATAGCTAAAGGCAGAAGCGGAACAACATCAGATAGCCAGGGATAAACAACAAAAAGAAAAAGAGGAGTTAGGTGACCTCCTCACCAAATTATCTGATGCCTGCAAGGTAAAAGACGAGAAACTGACAGAAGTCACGAATGAACTTCTTACGACCTCTCTGTCAGCTCAGAAAATTTAGGTGCAGTTAGATGTGCTTCCCTGCAATATTCTGAACAAAGAATCAATGATCAGGCCATTTTCTTACGGCAAATCAGAGAAAACCCAGCCATGGCCTCGATCAAGGGAGCTGATGAAGTGTACAAGGCACTTGAAAAGAAAAACAAGGACTTAGAACTAGAATTAAAGCTTGAACAGTCATAGCGCAGAGACCCGGCACTGATGCAGGTTCAAAGAGAGGAGGAGCTCCTAAAGGAGATAGTAGAACTCAAGCGGATAAATCATCTCCTCAGAGATGGAAAGCTAGACACGAAAGAAGCGGTAGGCACTTCAGAGCTGCCACAAATAGACATTCCCTCGGTCTGGTTTTCTGAGTTTGAGACGCAGTCTACAACAGAGCCGAATGGTGATGAAGATTTTTAGATTCACATCAAAAATGCAGATACAGTGCCAATGGTCTAGCTATGAAAAGCTGAAGAAGACGCACTGAAGGAGAAGATCACCTTAGAGGTGGATGAGCAGTGGAACGTCGCTATGGATTGGGAGTTGAGAGTTTTACACTCTGTCAACGTCACTCAACTCACTCCCAATCAAATCAACGCTCAATGGCACCAACTAGCCCTGCCGTACCCTCTCATCAAAGTAGAACTTTTACAGGCAAAAGAAAGGTTGTACAAGGATATGCAAGAAGACGACGCAGATAACGACCACCGAAAGTGGCGATTAAGCTGGATGCACAAGAATCCGAGATACCTGATTCTGTTCACAAGAGCACCTGTAGCCTTACAAAGAGATCCAACGTTTTGTCCTGTAACTAGAGTACGGACATGGCAAGCACATGAAGCACTGCAGAAGAAAAGGCCAACTTGGCTCAACGTCCCCAGGGTGCTAGCTAACGGGCACCATGTCATTCTTCAAGAGTCTGCCGGATCTCTCCTGTGCAATGTTATATAAGATCTATAGGATGCTACTCACATGCATACAAGTTTTCAATGAGCCTGAGCAGACAAGATCCTGATGGCTCTCATTCTTGGAAGGAAACAAAGGCTTATGTTACGATCTGAGTGGGAAACCTTCAGAAGAAATCCTTTACGGATTCTATGCTAGATGCATGTTCCTCCCCTCGCATAATATGCTAGCCTTTGAAGAAGCATTCTACACTGGATTCTTCACCCAGCAAACAAAGATATTTGCACCGGTGATAAGCAACCTCACATCCAAGTTTGTAGGCTACTCAGCGGTGGAACTAAAGAATCAAGTAACCATGCAATTTCTGCAAGTGCCTGACAAAGAATGAAGAATCAGATACCAAAAGGCATTGGAAGAACTTAAAGACCGCCTCACCCGCCATCAACCCGAAGACTACTCCAGCCCATAAAGCTGTGTCAAGGGACGACACAGGCGAGGAGAGGGGGAATGTTAGAAACAAGCTAATGCGGACACCATTTTTCGGAGTTCTCCTTGTAAAATAATTATTATTTTGATAAATCAGGAATATTGTAACTCCCATTTTCTTGATAAACTTTGTAATTAATGAGCCGGGGCTACAAGCTTCCAGATTATATCAGTCAGTCAATTCTGTGCTTTGATAGAGCTCCAGATTATTAGTTTTGACCACCCAAAAACCTCGACTAAGGTATAAAAGCTAATTTTTGTAAGTTTTTTATAAGTTTTTGGATAAGAAATACATAGCGTGAGCTAACAGCGCTCACTTCTCTCCTTCTCGTTCTTCCTACTCCCTCTCCGGTTGTCACATTGTGATTGCATTTTCTGCATTGCAACCGTAGGTAAGAGCTCTACGCATTGACGTAAGCCATTCACAGTATTCGTAGCTTTTGATGTCGCCGCCCCGCAGCCTAATTTTATCATAACTAAGAATTTACATGTTCAAATAAAAAACTAAGCATAGGCAGGTATTGGGGCATCATTGCTAAGCATTAAGATGCATTCTGGGTCGAAAATGACTAGGTCAAAAATCCATTGCTGTTAATAATCGTGATTTTGGAACTTGACCTAAAGTGGGATTTGAGGCCATAGGCATGTGTGCTTAGGTCTTATAAACTTGTCCTAGAAGTTTCGTTATGTTTGGATGTCATTTGATGCTGTAACAGATGTGATTTGCTTGCCGATGAGGGATTGGCTTTTGGTGATTGCAGTCACTTGAGTGTAGCCCGAGTTAGATGCAAGTTGTAAGTTGTTTTCCAAGAGATTGACAACCTCTTGTAGCCTCTATGCACTAGTCGATTCTTCGTCCCATGGTTTCACAAATTAATCGTGGTTCCCGCTAATACTACAATAAGATAGGATGGTAAGGTTAGACATGTGTCCCACATCTTCCTCAAGTTTATTCTCTTCCACAATCAATAAGGACACTACATCTATAAACGATAATGTTCTCTCAAAGCTGGATGTTAGTTTGTAATTGTTTGTACTCAGGTGCCAAACCTCATAGACAGACTTCTTCTTTATCATCATCATTGACTATAACACCAATAGATGCAAGTGACTCACATATGTTCTTTATCTTCAACGAATAGTCATTCAAAGACAAGCTTTTCTTATGAACAATATTCAGCTCTATCTTCAATTGCAGCTTCCTTGCCTTTGTGTTGGTCACATCCAATCATAGCAAAGTGTCCCAAGCCTCCTTAGGAGATTTAAATCCTGTATATGCCCAATCATAGAGTCCTGGACACTAACAGAAAGCCAATACATGACCTTTTGAGCGCCCTGGTTCCAATCTTTAAATGTCTTAATTTGTGCAGCATTTGCACCTTCCTCTGGCACTAGTTGTGCTACCTCATTCTCTCCACTAATGTAGTCCCAATAACCTTTTCCCATAAGGAAATTTGTCATTTGGAACTTCCAAGCATGGAAGTTGTTCTTGTCCAGCTTCTCACTAACAACCTGGGTTACGCCCATCATTGTTGGACGACATGTTTCCAACCCTTCACACAGTCTTCGAGCAGCCTGCTAAAAATAATCGGTTACCATGAGCCCACAACATGCGTACATACACCTGTTTCGCTATACTAAACAATGTCTATGCACACTACAACCAAACCAAAACTTTTTGCATCATCTATATGAAGATCTGCAAAATTTTGAACCTTAGTGATTTTGCATGCGAGCACACTCTAACTCCAAAACGGGGGTCGAAACACGTCCGAAATGAAAATTTGGTTGCACATTCTCAAGATATAAGGTCTACAAACCATAAGGGAAAATACAACATAAAAGAGGGAAACTAGTACAACGGTTTAGTATAAAGGTTTGTTTTGTTTGTCTAGTATAAAGGTTGATTTCCTAATTGTTTGTTTTGTGGTTGTTGGTTTCCTGATTGTTGGTTTCCTGTTTTCTGGTCTCCATCAGTGAGAGGTGAGAGTAGGGAGGAGGAGACGTGAGAGAGAGAGAGAGAGAGAGAGAGAGAGAGAGAGAGAGAGAGAGAGGGAGAGATAATTCAAACTCACAAACTTATAAAAGACTTTAAAAACTCACTTTGATATTTATAGGGCCCAACTTTTTAAGAAATTACAATTTATCATTAATGTGCTCCAAAAAGTGGAAATTACAATTGTTATTGTTTAAGAAGCCACGCGTGCCCTACTCTTTGTCAATTTCTCCTCCACACCGATGCTCTCTTACGTGCATTAGACCCATGGTATCCTTGCATTCATCGAACACTCACCACTTTTACAATATGGCACCTAAGAGACAGGTTTCCGCATGCCCTTTGCTTCTTTATACGAGTAATACAAAATAGAACCAATTGAACATCTCATGAAACGCGTTGCTGTGGATCTTGCCACCACCATGCTGAGTGCTCTTAGAATAGGTATCCTTTTCCTGATAGTGTGACCTTTCCATCCCTTGATTTCTCGAGAGAGAAGTATGGACCATGGACGAACAAGATATGCATGTAATGTGTGATATGGTTTTCACCCCATGTAGCGACTATTAGCTCTGTGCATTTATTAATAGACACCTTGAATGATTTTATCTCATCTTCACTAAGGTGTGGTTTCTCAAGAAGTCTCACCATCTCTTTGCATGCTTCCCACACACGTGCTCTCTTCAACCCTACTATTGCCTCATTGCCAAGGTAGGTTGTTATGTCACACACCTACTTCCATATCCGAAAAGGAGTATGTCTTTGAACCTCACCATAGTTTGAAATGTCTTGCCTTTGCCCCACCCATACATATCTTATCAGGGTTATCCTGTGTGGTTGTTGGGTTTTTGCGGTCCTATGAGAGGGTTACTGCAGCGGAGTGAAGCCCCACTGATGAAAAACTCATTTCAAGCATGCGAATGCAATTCTCTCGTCGTGACTCTGGCTCCATGTTTCATGCATAATTTATATGGAGCATTAGCAACTTGTCCAAAATTCTATGTCTCAAATGCAAGGAACACACATGCATTCGGTTAAGGGGAATTGAAAGAATGGGATGCCAATCTGGACCCTCCTCTGCACAAGATGGTGGATTGCTTTCGTCGCAAGTGATGATGCCATTAAACCACACGTTCCCCCCACTTGCCTTTTGATTATCGTTCGGGCTCTTAGCCCCTGCTTTCTTGCGGAATTTTGATCTTCTAACCCCTGTGCCCTTCCCTAGTGCATCCTTAGGCATCTTTGCATGACAACAAAAAATGCATGGAAATAAAGTATTCGCATTGCCCTTAGTGCCCAACATGCTTTTAGGATCTTCACGTTTCCACCAAGGTGACACTCTATTTCAATGTCGTCAATGCCAAGGACATTGAGGAGTTTTCCATTGCATTGTTGATCTATTGCCTCTTGAGTACTTGAACGGTTGAAATACAACCTCAAATTGTCACAGCCCTCATGTGGGAGTGCCCATGCCGCCTCCTGTCAAGCGACTCGGCCGTCTCTTCACATTCTAACCCCTTTCCCACCAGTGCCCTGCTCATTAGTGTGAGGCTCGTGTGCTCCACCCTATGGCCTTTGACAACCTGACATTCATCTAATTTTAACACAAATTTAGCTTTTCCACTTGTCTCCTTTGTTGTGATATCCTAATATTGGATTATAGTTTCTTGCAGGGCTTCTACTTCAACATAAACATTGTTGAACCTGTTGTAAACAAAACTCTTTGAGGACATTGGCATGTTGTTATCCACCCACTTGTACTCACCTAGTAGGGTTGAAACATCGTTGTTTGCGGTTTTTCTTGCCATATCCATACTATATGGGGTTGGTAACATTAATTGAGCCATTTCCTTGTTGTGTATACACCTTATTATGCATGTATACAATGCTTTCTACCCCTTATCATTGATCTTGACCGAGTCGCACACTAGAAGCAAGTTGCAAGGGGGAATAATAATTTTAAAATCCTTTAGTAGTAGTTTCTAAAGGTATTGTCGCAATGTAGCATGTGCGGGATCAGAGATCATATTCAGAATGTCTTTGTCATCAACCATGTGCCCAAGTATAGACACCTTCACCGACTCCTTGGTACTGTTGCAACCTAAAATTTCTTCCTCACATTCGTTGTAAAAAGAAAATAGAAAAGGAGTCAATTACTAAATTCTACTAACAAATTACACTCTTACAACCTCGATTTACCTTGTTTGGCACACACGTCTCTTATGAGCGCCTCCAAGTTTAACAAGGAGCCCCATAGCCATGCACTTTTGTTGTCTCGTTTTGAATCCCATAGGAAGGTGAGTAAAGTGGTCAACATGCCATTTAATATTTTGAGTGGAATATCAAAGACACATGTAATTTCCTACAACCCGATCGATGCTTTCTTTATCGTGGTCAAGCTTCACCTTCTGCTCTAAACGTGCTTTCCTTCATTTTTCTATTTACACAATGAATTGCTCCTTTGCAATAAAGGATCATTCTCAAAGTTGTTCCTTTTTAGCTAAGCTTGTAATTTGTAGCATGTCTAGTTTTTTTTGAATTCTATTGCATGTCAAGATCTCTTGCAAGTATAAAGTGTAAATCCGTGGTAGCTGTCACCCAAAAAGCGTAAGAGTTGTGTGATGTTGCAAAATGGTGGAGATGCACCTGTCTGAGGATCAAGGGAGTAAATTACTTCATTCCTCCAACAGTCAATGGATGTCCTCCTTGTAATCGTAGCATGTCCATTAGAATAAACACACTGTCTCAATTTACTTTGCAAATTTGAACTCCTTTTCCAAATTAACATGTAATCTCAACTTCGAAGGCTTTTTGGTGATGTCTCGCATAGCCATTGTATCTAGAGATGGAGATGGAGATGGAGATGCACGTGTAGCTGGAGATGGAGATGGAGATAGAGGTGGAGTTGAAGATGGAGGTGGAGGTGGAGATGTCAATGGAGATGGAGATGGAGCTTGCAAGGTGTTTGAGGACAGATCAAACGGGCACCCAATTGGTCGGACGCGTAGCCGAACACCACATTTGTACTCTATTAGTTTTCTGAGCTAGTGTGGTAATACTCTGTGTAAATCCTAATTATAGAGTAGTGGATCAATTCCCTGAGTTGTAATGCTGTCATGATATTTGTAAAGGTCCATGTGAGTCGGCCATTGGCCATTTAGAATGCCCTAGGTATAAATGTCAATAACCTTAATGTGAAAGGAGGCTTATCTTTAGAGAAGAAAAGAGATTTGATGTACGTACGCTCAAGCTACAAGCTTCTCCAACTTGTAATCATCGCAGTTAATGATTGGGTAATCCATTTTCAATTTTGAAACTTGCATTGTATTCCTCTCTCTTTGCTCTTTCAATTAAGTGTAAGCATTGTCAGTTTTTCTTTGATTCACGACTACGCATCTGTGAGCCTTAATTGCAAATTTGAGTGCTTAAATCACTATTTTTAGTCATTTTGACCATAGGACAGTGTGGTCTTAGACCATAGGGAGACCTTTTTGGATAGTTCTGTTGTAGTTTTCAGGACCTTTTTCATGATGGATCGTGGTTTTGGTACCTTGTTGGATTGAGACCAGACTTGGTAGGATAGTGCCCCTATGTGTCCTAGACCTCCTCCTAAAGTTTTGTTGCATTTCGAGTCTGTTCGAGTGCTGAAATGGAGCCAACGTTAGTGAGTCGCCATGACGAACATCTGCAACATAGTTTTTTGGTACTAACAGAATGTCAATACTCAGAGAAGTGACTCGAATGGGGCACGGAGACTCTTTGAGATCGTCAATCTCAAGAAGTGAACCTTAACAAGCAAACACACTAGCTAAACAAGAAAACCAACACTCAAAGATCAAGGAAATCTACCTATGTCCTTTGTCACAGCTCTAGGTCATCATAACATTTTGACACTCTAACGGACTCGAAATATAAGGAAACTTTCGGAGGAGGTCTAGGACATCTAGAGGCACTACCCTAGAAAGTTTGGTTGCAATCTGACAAGGTATTTCTAGGGATTTCTAAATGGCCAGTGGCTGGCTCACACTGACCTTTACAAATGTCATGACAACATTACAACTCACGGAATTGACCTGCTACTCTGGAATCAGGATTTACATAGAGTATCACTACACTAGCTCGGAAAACTAATAGAGTACAGATGTGGTGTCCGGCTACGTGTCCAACCAAGTGGGTGCCCGTTCGATCTATCCTCAAACACAAGGATGAGCAGGTATGCAACAATGCATATAGTAGAGAGAGAAAGAGTTATGGTGAGCTATTACAAAAGAGAGAGAGAGGGTGGAGAGAGTGAGGGAGGTAGAGGAGCTTCAGATCTGCAAGCTATGGCTTCTAGAGAGGGAAAAAGAAGCAGGGATTTATTATTTACGTGATTACTCAAAAGTTTTACGTGATCACAAAATGTTAATTAACGTTAACAACCATATAAATTGATCTTTTTCCAAATTGGTTTCTTTCCCCTTCATCCAATAGTTTAAATGCATGACTTTGTCAATGTTAATAAAAGATTAACCTTGCCAACTTGATGTTCACTCTAATTATGTCATTTTGAGTGATTACGTGAATTTTAAATCCCTGAAAAGAAACCTAAACCCAAGCATAATCCTCCAACTCTATTTAGAGAGAGGATGTAGAGAGAGAAAGGCATTTGAAGCACCTTCAAAAGGAAGAGGAAAAAGTAACAAAAATTTTCAAATTCAAAAGTGGGGGAGTGGTGTGTGGGGCTGCACTAACACCACAAAAGATGAGAGGATTTGATGACTATATATGATTGAGACGTATTTTCTTTTTAGAAGAAATGCAAATATGTATTTTCATGCCTATGCCATTAGCTTGGTTAAACCTTCATTAGCATTTTAAGCACTTCACTAAGTGTGTAATTTGAAGGACAAAAGAAGATCCCAAACAAGTGCTAATGCCTTGAATGAATACAGATAGAGTAACATTACCCTTTTAAGAAAAATGTGTTATTGTTCCAATCAATCATGAGTTTAAACTTAAGAAACCACTTCATGCCTAAACTTACATCACACCTTGCAAGGTTATAGACATCACACCTTGATATATCTACATTCTTGAGAGATAGAGGCATCCATGTCTTCAAAATACCCCTGCATTAGAACAATGGGAATAGAAGGGGGAATGTTTTTTGGCGAGCATTTTTTTACGAGTGCTTTTTTGGAGTAGAATCCAAAAAACATTCTTTTCTTCTCTCCTCATTTTTTCCTCTCTCCTTGACTTTATTTTCTCTATTGATCCTCTCTCTCTCTCTATCCATCTCTCTCTCTATCCATCTCTCTCTCTCTCTCTCTCTCTCTCTCTCTCTCTCTCTCTCTCTCTCTCTCTCTCTCTTTGATTTTTTCCCTTGGCAAACACACCTAGATCAAACATTGTCGTCACCATTTCTTTTGCTCCATTTTTCTTTCTCCTGATCTTCCATCGATCGTGACACCTCTCTCTCTCTCTCTCTCTCTCCTCTCTCTCTCTCTCTCTCTCTCTCTCTCTCTCTCTCTCTCTCTCTAAGGGAGACAAAAGATGAATATCCATTACTAATAGATAACCTTACATTTATGTTTCTTGGAGTACATGCAACAATACTTTATATGGGATTTGTAGGAGTGCTAGAAATTATAGGTAAGAGATGATTCACCACGCGCCCTAGCTACACCTTATATCTCTCATCATCCTCCTCTGTGATGATTCCAACTCTTTTCTAGCAAGAGATTGAAAATTACCCCTTCTCAATCAAGTTCAGCAAACGAGTGCAAGTTGAGTTTCGTGTGGTATCAATAAAGTTGGTACACCTCTAATGTTTCCTTGTGAGCCTCCCTAAACCGTTTGGCTCCATATGTTGCCCCTCCATTGGGGATGACATGGGTAGACTTGATGCTATTCTCAAGATCGTGAGATATTATAGCAAGATAGAAGATCTCTTAAGGATATATGTTGAATGCACCTCTAATTTTGCCTTGTGAGCCTCCCTAAACCATTTGGCTCCATATGTTGCCCCTCCATTGGGTATGACATGGGCAGACTTGATGCTATTCTCAAGATCGTGAGATATTATAGCAAGATAGAAGAGCTCTTAAGGATAGTTGTTGAATGCTTACACAAAATAATTGAAGGCACTATCAATTTTATAGCATTTGGGAGATTATTAATTTATTATTCATTACTTTCTTACTGATCAATGACACCTCAATATCCTCATATCCTATTGCACATTCTCTCTCTCTCTCTCTCTCTCTCTCTCTCGCAAACACACACACACACACACACACAAGGAGAAGTATACACCTAAATCATTTTACATCAAAATTAATGCTAACAAAAAGAGAGAAAAAATGATTTATAAACCAAGATAAACCAAAACATCTTTTCCAAAGGTCCAATACCTACCTAATCCATATCAACTTTGTCAACTTCAATACATGACAAAAAATGTGTCACAAATCTATCCAATCATGGGGCTTTACTTTAATTTTGGATATGTGCGTTCATGGCTAAGAGCATTGTAGACATCTACTTTGCTTAGCACATGTTGATTTATGAACATGTTTTCATTTTGGCTCAATCCATGGACTCTCAAGAAATGAAGTACAAGTGCTTACAAGCCAAATAAGATTTTTTTTCTTGGCCCTCTTGTCGGTGAAATCAGGGCATGTGCAGTAGGGCTCATCCTTGATGTGCATCTTATGCACCCCCACATGTATGTCTACTGCTACTAACCTCATCGTTTTTAATATTCCCTTTGAATCAAATCTAGCTTCCCTTGTTGTGCCTCATCGGGGCCTTTGCATAGAGGGTCGCATTCAAGTTATCAAACACCTAGCATTCTCAACCTTGAGAGACTCTTGGTGGCTCTTATTCACATCCCTCTCTACAAAGATTGACTCAAATACAAGTTCATGACCTGAAATGAAATAGAAGTAAGCAGAACATCAAAATAAATACATAGTGAGACATGGATTGCTCCCATTTAGATAAATAAGCTCGGGTTTTGGTTTGCTCGAGAATTTTTTCCCAAGCAATCGTAAGACTTTATACAAGTGGATCTTGTAACTTTTTCTTGATTGTGAAATTGTAGACGACCAATCTATGCTTTCAAATGATGGAAGGAGCAATGGGTTTAGCCAACCCCAATTAAAACATGATTTTGGTTTGAAGTATTTCACGTTGGGAAAAAATACAACATTAATTTGCAAGAATTCTGTGTGATTTTGTCTTATACATTTGCTCACTTACAAATAAATGGCACAATCAAACACCTGATTATGCTCTCTAGCGTTTAACTCTATTCGAATAAAACCTGTTTGCAAGATAACAATGTACTACATTGTATCTATTATTCCAAAAGCAACCAAGGAAAACCTTACTTACAATTTGCTCCATATCTTAGACAAGTAGGAGTGGATCTTTGGAGCGTCAAGACTAGATGCTGAAAGGCATAGTGTATTAGTATCTCTACAACAAAAAAACTAAGTTGAACACCTTAAACTCTTTCATTTACCTCTTGAAGGTTTCCACAAATTCATAATTAGTG
This sequence comes from Adiantum capillus-veneris, assembly GCF_014529385.1. Classification (NCBI taxonomy): domain Eukaryota; kingdom Viridiplantae; phylum Streptophyta; class Polypodiopsida; order Polypodiales; family Pteridaceae; genus Adiantum; species Adiantum capillus-veneris. The sequence goes on from NW_028221735.1 coordinate 35,165, forward strand.
CTTTGTTTCTTCCTCCTTGTTTGTTCTAGCACAACACCTTTTTTAGTTGGTGTTGATGGCCGATTTTTGAAAATCAAAGAAAAAAAAAAATTCCTTTGCTGGAGCCTTGGCGACACTATTGGAAGGCTCGGCACCGCCTAGTAAACCTCACGACACCTCTACGAGCATGGAAACCCCCCCCCCCCCCTTTGATTAGCCGTCCTTATCACCTCAGGCCCCCGCTTGTCTATACACCAGCCTAGCCGGCCGGCCTCGGTTTCAGATACCCCTTCTCTCTTTCCCCCGTAGTTTATTCCCCACCCCGGCGGGCATCAGGTGAAATAACCCCCCCCCCCCCCCCCCTTCTCTCTCATATTGCCTACATACCTCTCTCTAATATTCTCTCTCTCTCATCCACACCCCCCCCACCCTTACTGGCCACCCTCGGCCAGGCACAAGCCTCGGGCACTCACCACGACCCCCTCCCTCGCTTTCTTTCTCGCGCTCCCTCCGTGTCGAGCCGCATGTGAACTCCCGCTCTCCCGTATTCTTACACTAACCCTCTCCCTCTTTCACACTCTTTCCCCCCCCCCCTCTTCCCCACCCGCTCGCCTCACCCCCCCCTTGGCCCGCTATCCCCACCCTCTTTCACCCCCCACACCATTGACTTCCCCCCCTCCTCTCATCCTTGAGACACCATGCAAAACAAATAATAGGACAACCCCCCCTCACACACTCTTCCCCCCCCATGGTGGGCACCCGCCGTATGGATTCCCTCTCTCTCTCCCCACTCACACCCTCATCCCCTTCTCTCTCTCTCTCTTCCATTTCAGCGCAAGAAGCCAGGGCCCAATGCTCTCCTACACCACACACTCATCCTCACCCTCTCCCTCATCCTCTCCCTCACTCACCACCCCAATCCTCTCCCTCTCTCGCGCTCTGTTTCGACAGCAGCCCGCCTGCCATATCTCTCCCTCTCCCTCTTGGACTGTACAGGCGCAGTGCACGTTTCCCTCTCTCTCTCAATACACACACACACACACCATCCCCCCCACCCCAAGCACGCGCAGCTTCCGCTGGCTGCCAAACACAGAGAAAAAAATATTTAAAATAACATATATATAATATATACATTATGTAGATAAGCCCCCGTTTCCACCGCATGCTTTTGCACACACGCGCAAATACACACACACGCACTCACACACACACATCCATCCACATGCACAAAACAACACACACACACGCGCGCGCATATATGCACTACAAATACAAAGAAAACAAAGGACTCCACGACTACGACGACCACGAAAAAGGAGGAGGACCCAATCACGCGTTGCCAACAACAAAAAGAAGAAATGCGCCGAAGGCATGCACCGGCCGACCCTGAAAAGAAGTACGCTTTACACAGACGCACCGGCAACACACCATTCGCCGGCAACATGCAACCACGACGCCAATTCCAATAATTTATAGGTTATTTTCATCATTTATTCAGTTTTCACCCGAGCCATTATAAAATTCCCATTTGTTTGTAAATATCCTCTCTCTAGGTGATGGTCACAAAGGCCCACCTAGAGATTCTCATCTTTTAATAACCTCCCAAAACAAAGCAAGGGTCAACCACACCAGGCCCACCACTTGCTTTATCTCCCCGATTAAGCTTACCCTAATCACACTGGGATTATCATAATCCAAGCAGCCAACACCTATAAATTGGCACTGAGAGGTCACTATCGCGGGGGGGGGGGGGGGGGGGGGGGGGGGCAATCCATGAGAAGTTAGCACTTGGTAGAGTGTAGTGGGAAGAGTTGACACTATCACCATCACGGGGAGGGGGCTTGTGTGTTGGGTTTGCCTTGGGAATTGCACCATGCGAAGGGAGCCACATCCACCTCTTGACTCCAATGGTCGATGCATACACGTACACACGCTTTTGATAGCAAGCTTCACAATCAATGAGTCGTCTTAGAGAACGCACCAAGTAGTTTGCACCACCTCCTCTCCCTATCTCTCTACCACCACGGCGTGCCATTTGTAAATACTGCAGAAATAAATCTCCCTCTCATCCCCAAGGGTTTTCATCATTTGCAAATCTCTCTCTCTCTCTCTCTCTCTCTCTCTCTCTCTCTCTCTCTCTCTCTCTCTCTCTCTCTCTCTCTCTCTCTCTCTCTCTCTCTCTCTCTGTGCCCGCGTGTAAGTTTGCGGTGTGCATATCATCGTGGTTTGCGTCCTAGCCGCTCAAAGCTAGGTGGTGCCCCCCTGTTTGCTTTACCGTGATAGGCTCGAGGCGTGCCATTCAGCCCCCGGTGTTTTAGAGGCCGTCAAGGTTTGGGGTCCGCTTTGCTCCCATCATTTGGTGCCCCCACGGAGGAGGGCTTTCTAAGACCCTTCAGTTTACAATGCTGAAAGTGACGCCAACTATCCATCATGGACGAATGGCTGATGGAATTTTCTAACTGGAGGACGAAAGAAGAGGAGACGAAGAAGGCACTAGCCGTCTTCATTGAGGCGCTACTACCAGGCTGTAGTGTCGTCAGCATTCAAGAGTAAATTCTCCATCTTGTGTTGCTCGTTCTAACCATAAAGTGAGAGCATCAGGTGGGAGGTCGATGAAGTGCCATCACTGTTGCCAACCAAGGCACACTGTCAATGAGTTCCAGCAACGAAGGCAGCGAAAGGGCTGAAATCATCTACATTGACATTCATCACGAAGAAGTCATCCACATCAAGGAAGGGAAGAAAACGGTGAGGCCTCTTTTCCCTAAAGAAACGGTTAGCCTAAAGGGGCTGCTCGAGCCAAAGGTAAGGAGAAGATAAGCTAGTCTAGAAACACATGACCCCGAAGGGAGAAGCATTTGGCCAAGCAAGTGCTTCAAGCTCAGAAATCCGGGTTGTACCCAGCTTGCCAAAGAGGAAGTCATCCGAAGCTAAGCAGCGGAAGGTCGCCTACCGATTTGCATGACGCATGCGAGTGCTACCAATACACTTCGACTATCCGGAAGAAGAAGTGGTAAGAAGATTGCCATGTCCTAGAGAAGAGTGGTTCGGCTACTGCTCTCGCTGTTTTGGAAAGCGAGTGGAGGATCTTCCTCCTCTCCCTGTACAACTTATCCTGAAGAAGCTTTCTACCACGGGAGAAACCCAGTGGGTTGGAGACGAGTTGCAACTAAATGGAGTAGAATTCATGCAACACGCCGACTACGGAAATTACCTGCAATTGCTTTTAGCCAAGAGGCTAGGAGTGGTCAGACGCGTCACCATCACCCCGTACGTACTGAGCAACGAAGGAAAGGTAGAGCCCATGAAAGGCGATGACCTCTTGTGGATGTGCCAACTCATCAACTCTTGCATGGTAAGAGTATAAGTAGGTATTCCACCGTGCTTGCACGGTAAGAGTATAAGTAGGCATGTATCTCGACAAGCAAGTGCTTCAAGCTCAGAAAGCCGGGTTGTACCCAGCTTGCCAAAGAGGAAGGCATGCGACGCTAAGCCATGGAAGGTCGCCTACCGATTTGCATGACGCTCGTGTACTCCCATTAATTTCCGCTACTCTCAAATTAAATAGGCCAATTCCATTATAAGAGAGAGAGAGAGAGAGATAAAGAGTGATATATATATATATATATATATATATATAGAGAGAGAGAGAGAGAGAGAGAGAGAGAGAGAGAGAGAAACAGATAGGAAAAGAGAGAGAGAGAGAGAGAGATAGGGAAGTAGAGAGAGAGAGAGAGAGAGAGAGAGAGAGAGAGATAGGAAATAGAGAAAGAGAAAGAGATGGATATATATATATATATATATACAGAGAGAGAGAGAGAGAGAGAGAGAGAGAGAGAGAGAGAGAAAGAGAGATAGGGTACGTAGAGAGAGAGAGAGAGAGAGAGAGAGAGAGAGATAGGAAAATAGAGAGAGTGAGAGAGAAAGAGAAAGAGAGATAGCAAGAGTGAGAGAGAGAGAGAGAGAGAGAGAGAAAGAGAGATAGCGAGAGCGAGATCGAGAGAGAAAGAAAGAGAGATAGGGTACGTAGAGAGAGAGAGAGAGAGAGAGAGAGATAGATAGATAGATAGATAGATAGTTCTATTATCGCCCTAGGAGGTCAAATATGACCTATGGGACCAAATGAACATGTCACGTGGTGTGAGTGGAGTTCATAAGTGACTCTCAATGCTCAAAAATGGCTGAAATGAGCGTCGCAATAGAGAGTCCACATCGTGGTTGGGAGAGGAAGGTATGTAGGGAGAGATCATGGCTGAATATATGGGGAAAAGAGGACCTAATGTGGTCAAAAGCTGAGCACTCAAGTAGTGTGTGGTACTCACTCTCTCGCACTTGACGAGGGCATAAGGTGCAAAGTCGATGACACTCCTCGCCAGTGCCCCAACGTCCTGTCTCGCAATGTAGAGAATGGGAGCTAAGACGAATGGAGGCAATGGTGCGGATCGCACTCAACGGGATGGGCTCAAGGATGTAGGAATGGGTTCGGTTACCTCGTTCCGAGAAGAAGAGAGATTTGTAGTTTGGGGCAACGTGTGTGGTGTAATGGCTGAAGCGAGAACCTCCGGATTTCTCCCAAGCCGTGATACATTGGCGTTGTAAGAAGGCCTCATTAACTTGGGAGTCGATCGACGCATCCTTGACCAAGTGACATGCATCCCATCTTCCAAACCATTTCTTGATATCAAGCATCCACCCCGAACTTAGTATTTTGCTCTTGCATGTCTTTTGAACCATTTGACTTGCTTCATATGCGATTCTAGGAAGTCGATGCAAAGGGCTACGTTGTGTCTTACGCATGTACTCCACAACCCTTTGCATGCCCAAGACCTCAATGGGAAGCAATCCGGACTCAAGAAGTAAGAGCGTGTAGGGTGTTTGTGTCTTGACTTGGAGAAAGTTGGTGAGAAAACGCTTTTGGACATTCTCAAACTTTTTCCAAGTAGACTTCCCGATGCTTCCACCCCACACCTCCACTCCATAAAGAAGCACCGGTGTCACCAATGTGTCAAAGAGGTACTTTTTGAGAGCCCAACATTTGATCTCTCCTGCATTGCACATGTTCTCAAATGCATAATAGGCCCTCTTTCCGGCTTCCAAGCAACGCATTGCACAATCCTTCCATTTATGATTGGATGGAACCTCAAGGCCAAGGTACTTGAAGTGATCTACCACTTCAAGTTTCTCATTGTTATATACAATGCATGGATTTTCATCATTGAGGGTCTTTACAAGCATAACCTTGGTTTTGGATCCATTCACGATCAGCCCGCTATGTAGGCAAAAGCGTTCCAAGACACTCATAAGCTTTTGTGTATCTTCTAAGGTATGTGCCAAGAGCACTACATCATCGGCATAAAGCAAAAGCATGATCACCGCATTTCCAATCTTAACCTCTTCTATGCCTTCTTGCTGCATAAATTCAAGAACCATGCATTCCAATTCATCAATGAGTAGCCCAAAGAGGGTTGGGGAAAGTGGGCATCCTTGTTTGACACCAATAGTGCTTGCAAAAAATTCTGAAATTCCATCTCCCATACGTAATCGACATATCACTTTTTGGTAGATGCGAAAGACTGCATGCATAAATTCTCTCGGTACTTGAAGGCTTTGCATACGTCTCCAAAGATTTCCTCGCGGTACCATGTCAAAAGCTTTCTTGAAATCCACAAAGCAACAATACAACTTTTTTCCTTTCAATCGAGACGCTTCCATAAGAACTCGAAGAGTGACAAGGTGATCAATAGTGCTATGATGCTTTCGAAAACCTGCTTGGCCAAGTGCACGTTTGCCATTCTTTTCAGCCCATTCACTTATCTTCATCTCCATGATACATCCAAATAACTTTGCCATTAAAGAACCAACCATTATAGTGCGATAGTTGTTCACATTGTTTACATCTCCTCCTTTGTGCAAAGGTTTGATCCAATTTGCACTCAAATCATGAGGCATGCCATACTGAAGTGCAAGGTTAAACATATCGCATATCCAATATCGTGTTTTCTTGCTTGTCCATTTAATCATTTCAGCCTTGACATCTTGAAGGTCACCTGCCTTACGAGTAGCAAGTTTCTCAAGTGCGCGGCATACATCTTCAATGGTAAAGAAGGGAGACATAAACGAAAGGGAGCTACAACACTCCATCTTATCAACATTGGGTTGCTCATAGAGATTCTTACAATGCATATACATATCCTCAAGAGTCAAGTCACCAAAGCTCTCAACGCGCTTGCCTTTTAGATTTTGCCAAAACTTGCCACATGCATGTGCTTTCTCTTGTGCTAAAAGAAGTTGTTTTTCGACTTCCCACCTTCTCCTCTTCTTTTGAACAAGTGCTTTGTATGTGTGTGAACATTCCAAGTAAACTTCCTTGTCTTTGATTGCATCCAATCTTAGCAAGTGTTTTTGGGCTTGACTACATTCCATGTCAAACCATTTCTTCTTGGTGCTACCCTTCTTAGACCTTTTGCAAGACATGTGTTTCACCGAAAAGCATTCCTTCGCACAAGAGAAAATTACTTCTTTGAAAACTTTCCACTTGCATTCTAATGTTGGGCTCTCTTGATGCTCTATCATGCTTAACATTTGGTCCACCATATCAGCATATATAAGTGCTCGTTTGAAGTCTAGACGTAGGTACAAATGATTCACATCATGATTGGAGGCTACATGCTCGGGCCGTTTACCACACTTGAGGTCAATACATAACATCCTATGATCCGATTCCGGATTCCATTCACCAAGTGTAAAGCTTTGTATGCATTCTAGAGTGGCTTCCGAGAGAGAGAGAGAGAGAGAGAGAGAGAGAGAGAGAGAGAGAGAGAGAGAGAGAGAGAAAATAGAGAGATAGAGAGTGATATATATATATATATAAAGAGAGAGAGAGAGAGAGAGAGAATTAACTAGAGATAGCTACATGGATGGATAGAGAGAGAGAGAGAGATAGTAGGAGATAGAGAAAGTCGGCGTGAAAGAGTTAGGTTGGCTGACCAATTGTGTGAAAAGGACAGAAACTCTCTCTATCTCTCTCTCTCTCTCCCTCTAGAAGAAACTATGGAAGTAAAAGAGGCAAAGGAGTTTTGCTCGCTACATGCATTGTCATGTACAAGTGGGAGAGCACATATGTGTTTATCCATATAGGATTTGACCAATAAAGACGAGATTTTGATCCGGTGGTCCTGATCTCCGTAGACCTCTGGACCAAGGTGTACGGAGATCGGGCAAGGCTAGAGAATGCGAGGTAGTTTACATTGTGAGTATATATATTGAAACAATATTCATAATCATTGTAGATGGCAACATCATCAACTAACATGGAGAAAAATATTGCATGCTTGTGCACGCTCTGCAAGTATCAAATCCTGCGCAAGCGTAGGATATGTAATGAGCATGTGCACAAGTACAGAGAGTTTGCTAGAGAAATCGTAAAGAATCTACGATACGACTCCTACGGAACAGGCATTGATTTTCACGACATAATACCTACATCTAAGATAGAGAGAGAAAAAGGATTATGCGTGAAGGTCCGACCAATATAGAGCCAAGGATGGAAGCAGAAAAGGGCTTACAGACAGAAGACGACGGCATGGAGGAGATGCTGGATGACTTCTTTAGACAAGCGAGGAGAACGCTAACGAAGCAACACCAAAAGCCGTACGCCTATCTACTGAAGACATGTTGAGGAAGTTGACACGTCAACCAATCTATGAAGGCACCAAAATATCTATTCTTCATAATTGTCTAACGTTTTTCAATCTGCAGTCAATGTACCAGTGGTCAGATGCAAGCGTCACGGCTTTGTTTAGGTATGTAACTTACAAAAGAGATTTTCAATTGCAACGGTGACGTGCTTGGGGAGCTTTTTAATTTAATGTGGCTTAAACAAGTTGTTGCGGGAGCAACTTCTCATAGCTATCAATGAAATGCTCCCCTCCAGGCCAGACGCAAAGTGACTATTGACCTTAGCTGGCTTGGACTACAACAAGATTCATGCATGTCCAAATGATTGCATTCTTTTTCGCAATGAATTCGCAGATTGTTTGTCGTGTCCTAAGTGTCGAGCAATGCGCTACAAACAAGATGCGGTTGGCGAGACAGTGTCAGCTTAAGTGTTGCTGTATTTCCCTATTATTCCAAGGATAAAAAGCATGTTTCATTGTGATTCCATTGCAAAGTTGATGCGGTGGCATTCTACGAATAGATCCACTCACGCAAAATTTAGGGTGCCCGCTGATTCAAAGACTTGGAGACACATTGAAGATACCTGGCCACATTTTAAGAGTGAACCACGCAATTTGCGTTTGGGCATGGCAGTGGATGGAGTCAATCCATTTGGCTTGAGAAGCTCATCATGGAGCACTTGGCCTATGTGCCTTATCATTACAACCTCCCGCCATGGCTTGCCATCAAGAAGGGTCATTTGATATTAGGCTTGATTATACCTGGTAAGTTCAAGGCAAAAAACATAGATGTTTATCTAGCTCCACTAGTTGACGAGCTCTATGAGTTATGGCATGGGATCGACATAGCATATGCGGTTGAACCAGCAGGACAACAACATGCAAGGATCCATGGACTTCTTATGTGGACTATGCATGATTGGCTAGGATACGGTGAAACTTCTGGTAATGGTTCTTGATTTACAAAATTCTCTCTACTCGCAAGCACTTTGCCTTGGCCTGATGAATCATGCTTTAATATATGCAAAGCTTACAACTTCGGGATACAATGCATGTCCAATTTGCGGCCGTCTTTGGATGTGCGCTATTCCGCCTCGCTTCGAAAGACAATTTATCAAGGCCATCACCGTTATCTTCTAGACTTGCACGAAGGTCAGCTTGGTCGCGTCGAATGTCGTCCTATGCATGTACAAGAGTGGCGTTGCCGATGGGAGCAACATGAGGGGCAACCTGTTCCAGGAATGAAGCGTTTGTCAGTTCTCCATATATTGCCGTACTGGGGTGATCTACTAATTAACCATTTTCTGGATCCAATGCTATATTCAAGAATGTGGGAGAGCTCCTCTAGAAGACAATCATGGGAATGAAAGACAATCGAGCTTCACGAGAGGATTTGCAGTCAATTAGAAAGATGCCAGAGCTGTGGCCTTTCACCAATGCAGCTGGCCAAACAAAGCTTCCAAGAGCGCCATGGGTATTGCTAAAAAGCGAGGAACAACAAGTCAAAAGGGTGATTTCAGAGTTCAGGACGCCAATAGGATATATGCGATATCTCAAGATAGCATTCACCCGTGACGAGCAACTCTCAGGACTAAAATAGCACGACTGGCATAAGCTCTTGCAATTTATTCTTCCAATTGCGATCAAGGGGTGTTTAACGGAGGAAGTGCAGTCCTACATATACAAGATTTCAGAGCTAGTACGGTGGATCTCTTCCAAGGAGATACGAGAGGAATCCATTGCAGTCACAAGGGCTAACTTCATTGAGGCAGTTTGCATGATTGAGAAGTATCTACCCACGAGTTGTCTAACTATCCAAATGCACTTGCTCATCCATGTAGTAGATGAGGTTGCAGTGGCAGGTACAGTCCACAGCCGTTGGATGTTCTTTCTAGAGCGGTTCATGAAAACACTTAAGGGTTTTGTTTGCCAAAAAGTGCGTCCAGAGGGGAGCATGCACTATAACATATGCGCGGTCTTATCGCTCACATTACCGCAAAAAAACAAACAAACTTGAAATATAAAAATTCTCGTATGCGGAAAATACTGTGGCAAAGTTTGCGATGATGGTCTAGCGGTAACTGCCGCGGTAATGGCTACGGCAATATTTCCGCGAACATTACCACACCTTTTGTTGCACAAATACCCGCAAACATTACCGCGACAGAGTTATCGCGAGCATTACCGCGGCGGGATTTATTATAAAAAAACAGATGACCGTTTGGATTGTCCTTTGCAGAACCATCCAAAAGGTCATCTATTTTTTTATTTATTTTAGTTATTTTACAAAATTATTATTGATTACAACAAAATATCACAATTGGACAATACATTGAGCCAAAAAAAGATTGATAATTTCATTTACATAAGTGGAATTACAATTGGGAGAGGTATTGAGCCAAAAAATGATAGGTATTGCATTTACATAAAGGGCAAAAAAAGCCCGCGTGTACAAAATAGAGTATGGTCATGTGGGATAGGGCAAATGGGGCCCGCATATACAAAATAGAGGATGCTCAATCCTTGTTAGCCAAATACACCTATTGCTTCACCTTGTTGAGGAGATTGCCATTTGTGGGGGTGTTCACTCTAGATGGATGCTCTTCTTGCAGAGATTCTTGAAGACTTTAAAGGATTTTGTTAGATTGAGGTCACAACCGGAGGTATGCAAAATAAATACAATATAGATAGCATTTATACGCTATGGAGTTACTAATAAAAATATGTGGTTTTAATGTTTTCAGGCGAGCATGGCAGAAGGTTGGGTGGTGCAAGAGGCATTTGTGTATGTCTCACAGTATCTCATCACAGTGAATCCATCATTGCCTCGTCTGTGGAGTGAAGAAGAGAATCCTAGGAAGCACTCAACCATTCCCAGTGGAAAAGGCTCACTCTTGGTCATGGATAGAGAGTTTCATGCCATAGTCAACAACTACTCTTTACTCAATGCCACTATCATGGCCAAAGGGTCAATATGTACTTGGAAGCCCGCGCAGCTAGAGAAAGGGATAGAGATGCATGGAAGAGGTCCCATGGAGGTAGACGTGCACCTTCTTTTCCTAAAGAGCTTGCAAAATATCCTGACTTGATTCAAGTAGAGTGGATCCATAATGCCATGACCAATGCCAAAGCACAAGGAGAACAAATAAGCCCTAAAGAATGGGAGTATGCGCGAGGATGCTTGCGCAAGGTGAGTGTGTATATGTTATGTATGCATGTATGAAAATCACTTAATGAAATGCGATGTAACCTCTTATGCATTGTGATTGTAGGGTATCATTTTCAACTCCATTTGGTCCGAAGGCCGACATTTTCGCACCCGCAAGATAGATGAGCGTCGGACCACTAATGATTGTGGCGTGATGGGAAACTTTGACACAACAATAGATGAGGTCAGATATTGTGGTACTATAGAGAGAATAATCAAAGTGGATTTTAGATCTTTTCACAAATTCCTCTTTGAGTGTCGATGGTTTGCGGGTGAGGTCAAAAGACATGAAAATGGGCTCATTATGGTGGATTCCACCCAATTCCATCGGGAAAAACTGACAACCTGGTGTATCCTAGTAGTTGCGAGCAAGTAATTTAGGCTATATACAATTAACTTAAATTAAAAATTTAAGTTATGTATATCAGCTTATTCTTAGTGTGTGACGTACAGGTCTTTTATGTGCCATGTATATATCAAAGAAGACTTTGGTATGTCATTCCAGTCACGCCACGGGGTAGATCTATCTTTGTAGAGACGGACATTGAGCCAGTAATTGATCCCATCATACCATCACCACAAGATGCAAAGGAAGATGTAGTAGAAGTTGAAGAAGGTCAGCCAAGCCTTGCAAATAGTCATCTTGAGGAGGAGGAAGAGGGAGAAAGCGATGATGATTCTACAGGAGGTGATGGAGAGGAGGAAGAATCTCTAAATTTTTTTATTGATTTGAATACTATGGGTCTAAATATGGATCCTAGTGCTTGTAGAGATCTTATACAAGATGAGAATTAATAAAACTCTCCATTCTTTCACGTGGTGTAGTATATGATTAATTTGCAAATGTTTCGTTATGTGCTTATGAATAGTACTTGTAATGGTTTTGTTGTGAGTTCAATGATTTATGTATAGAATTTTTAGAGTGAAAGAGAGATTAAGTGAAGTGACCAAGCATTCTGGAGAGTGTAGGAGTTGTATTGGATTTAAATGGAAACCCGCGGGAGAGGGAGGGGGAAGGGGGTCCAGCCTGTCTTAGCGGTAATGTGAGCGGCAATATTTGCAGTAAAGTGCCGCTTCAACATCAAAAGGATTCTCTCTCCTCATTTTGAATTCCTCTCTCTTGTTTTGCGGTAATGGCCCGCGATAAACACCACGATCTCTCATAGTGATGGCAGAAGGATGTCTGGTGCAAGAGTCTCTTGTCTTGACGACCGAATTTGTATCCGTTTCTGAACCAGAAATGCTTCGACTATGGAGCGATGAGGAGGATGCAATATTGGTGGGAGAGGAGCCTCAGGGGCAAGGGGTGCCGAAGAAAAGGAATGACGCCATGCGAGAAAAGATCATGAAGTTCTGGATACTAAATTCAGAGCCGATGCAAAAATGGCTTGAAAGGTAGGAAGAAGAGAAAGAGAGACGCAATAGGGAGCGACACGATTTCAGGCGAAGCCGAGCGACTAGAGGCTTACCCTTGCCAGACTATCTCGCTCCTCTACCTGAATTCCCTACAATAGCATGGTTGGACAAGATAGTGAGAGCAGCTCGACAGATCGGAGAACCCATATCTCTAGAAGAGGAAGAGCTGGCTATTGGATGTGACTGGAGGTATCATACATACATGGCATTGTGGTCGCATGGAAAGCATTTCAAAACACAACAAATTGACAGCATAAGAAACACGTTTGACAGTGCGGTAATGGTTAGTTTCATGCAAAAGAGCAGGGCCAGTGCCAGAGACACGAATGAGAGCACTAGCAATCTGGATTACTATGGTCTGGTGTCAGATATCTTGAAAGTTATCTTCAGACGGTTTGAGATGTTTTTGTTGGATGTGAAATGGTTCAAGGTGATTACTTCTGGTCGCAATGCAACGTTACGTAGAGATGGAAACAAGCTTGTGCAGATAGATTCTACAAAGGTTTGGACAGATGCGAACGACACGTTTGCTCTCCCCGAACATTGCGAGCAAGTGGTCTTTGTACCAGACCCTCGAGAGCGAGAATGGTGGTTTGTGGTTCAGGTTGCTCCAAGAAATAAATAAGTATTTGAAGGGCACAAGCTCTTGGAGGAAAGTTGGACAGATGACACAAATACTACTGTGACATTAGATGAGATGGACGAAGGTATGGCAGAGAAAGCTGATAGATATACGAGGGATGATGCAGAGGAGGCAGATATGACACTTGTAGATGAAGATGCAATGGATGAAGACAATCTGCCAGAACAAGTTGGGGTAGAGTTATGTCTGCAATTCGAGATAGACGATGATATGGTGCAAGATCTTATCGATGATGTCTCACTAGTCGAGGCCTGTAAGTGTTTGTGTGAAGACGTTGATTTAAAATTAAGCTTAAAGTTAATTTAAACAAAGGTATTCTGACGCTTTCTTTTACTTTCTTTGTGCAGGACTTTAGGATGGCAGACCAGTATCCAGATCCTGCTTCTATGAGTGCAGATGCATTTATGGGCTTCGTCACACTGATGACGCCTAGTCATATGGCTTCTGCATCTCAGTACTGGGTAGCCAGAGGCACAGGTACTATGCCTCCGGACCTCACACCCGAGGTGTTGGCACAGGTACTATGCCTCCGGACCTCACACCCGAGGGTCCAACACCTATGGGAGGGACATATATGGGGGGGACACCTATGGGGGGGGGGGGACACCTATGGAGGGGGGGTGCCCATGGGTACGACGCCTACGAGGTCTCTCATCACGGCCGCTTCGACACCTAGGGATACGGCAGAGACGGGTACATCCTCATCTCCGCAGCACAGGCGTACTCGCCGATCTCGGCGATCGTCAGGTGGAGGTGGTGGTTGCTGTGGAGGAGGGTCCACAGATGCTTCGACCCCTCCTCGCTCACGACCCCCGTCCTACCCAGGCACACTTCTCGACACACCGCTTAGCACACCTTGGACACCTTGGGGGCACACGATCCTAGTGCCTCCAAGCTCTATATTGTACGAGAAGATGGTTCTGTTGACATGGATAGAGTCCGGACTGAGATGGGACTGAGATGAGATAGCAGGTCTACGAAAGCGGTTACATGGGGACGACAATGTCATTGACCAACAGGTTTTGGTTGATTACATTGAACCTCCTACCTTACCGCATGAACCTGAACGTGTTCTTGATTATCATGAGTTGCGTACACGTCATCACGTACGACAACAAACCTTAATCAAGTGGAAAGACCGATCTGACGAAGGTGCCACTTGGGAAAACATTAGTGTTCTTAAGAAGAAGTTTCCCACTTTTGTTTTCGAGGACGAAAACTCTTCTTAAGGGGGGAGTAATGTCAGGACTCCGACAAAGCCAGACTAGATAAGGCAGGGCCGGACCAGGCGGTGTGGAACGGGGAGTCCAACTAGGGCAAAGGGCCAGGGGCATGCCTATATAAAGGGTAGTTGGGTGGTGGACTCTCAGGCTCTAGTCACCCCTGTCTTACATAGCAACACCAAACTAAGCTTAACAAGCAGGGCATCGTTTGATAAAACTAACGACACCTCTAGCCCAGTGGTAGAGCTGATACTAAAAGAAACACCAAACTAACCTAAAAGCAAGGGCATCATTCAATGCAACTAATGACACCTCCAACCCAATGATAGGGTTGATGCCGATAGCAACACCGAAATTAGCCTAAAAAGCAAGATATCATTCGATGAATCTAACGACACCCCCAGCCCAATGGTAGTGTTGATGCCGAAAGAGACACCAAACTAACCTAAAAAGCAAGGGCAATCATTCAATGAATCTAACGACACCTCTAGTCCAGTAGTAGGACTGATGTTGAAAGAAGCATTGAACTAGCCTATCAGCAGGTACATCACCAATAAAACACAGAAAGCAGTCTATTAGCTTGTACAACAACACTCCCAGTCCAATACTAGAACTGATGCCAAAAACAAGGTTAATAGAAATACCTATAAATTGAACGTAACCAATTATAACAATGATCAACAACTACACTTCCGATCCAAAATAGAACCGATT
>NW_028221736.1:0-55310 GCF_014529385.1 Adiantum capillus-veneris
AGGCAATAGTGCAGCTGTTGGTTGTTGGTGTGAGAGACAGTAAACACCTGGAGCTTCTTGGGCGAGAAGACGTGGAAGCCATAGCTCTCAGAGAAAAGCTTTAGTGGAGGGAGATTCACTTTGAAAGCATTCTAATGGAGGGAAAGTGTTTTAGAATTCCAATATCTTGTGCGGGCTTAATGGTCACCCTCCAGTACGTTAATGACCATAAGAGAATATCAGAAGTGGGACCACATGCAAGCACCTAAAAGCTCGGTAAAAGGAAGGAAATTACGATGCTACAATCCTAATTCGTGAAAGTTTTATGCTATTTTCCTATTTTTTGAGTCTTTCCACGTACTTTCCTACGTAACGTAGCCTTCGTGCTCATTGGACGCGCTCTGTTTTTCTCTCTCTTCATATGGCCCTCCAAATGACCTCTGAAATTTCCTAATGTTAAGCATCTTAAATGATTTGTGCAAAAGCTCCAAACTACTGGATTGGTTCTTAGTCTTAAGAAAATGGAGCTTTGTCAACCACAAACTACTTTTTTGGGGGTGGAGATCTTCTCTGGCTGTATCAAAATGCAAGATCATGTTTTGAAAAAGTTATTGGATTTTTCGGATCAAGTGCAAGATCGCAAACAGGTTCAATCCTTTGTAGGATGTCTTCAATGGATAGTGCCACAATACCCTCACCTGGCAAAGGATCTGCTATCCTTCAAGCAGTTGGAACGAAGCAAGGAATTATTTTGGTCTGAGACTTTGTCTGTGGCTCTACACACAATAAAGGACATTTGCCAAAAATTACCTCCCTTACAGATTCCTACAAATCATCCTCTTATTGTATATTTAGATGCATCTAAAGAAGCATGGGGAGGAATACTGTGTGAATAGATCAATGATACCCCTATTGTCAGGACAACGGCAAGGCCGGGCTAGGCAGTGTGGAAAGGGAGTCCAACTAGGAAAAAGGGCTAGGAGCCATGCTATATCATGGGTGGTTGGGAGGTGGACTCCTAGGTTCTAGTTCCCCTTGTATAACATTGGTATCAAGAGCAAGGTTTTTTCTAATTTTGGGAAGGCACAGCCATGGTGTTGGAGAGCCACACAACTTCTTGCATCCTTTTGCATGTCGGGGTCATTGAGGCCGTGGAGCTCACCCCCTGTGAGGAGGACGACGAATCTGACTGCATGGGCAACACCGCTTGCGAGGGTAAGGGGTCGACAAGTGACCTGCAGCAAATTGCACCCTCTTGGGCTTGACAGCATCGTGCAGGTGTGAGGAGAATTTCACGTGCCTGACACAGAGACTCTCGACCACCATCGAAGGTAGAGTGAGCAAATAGCTCTCCCCTCGTGCTGTCTGCGGGCCGCCATAGCCTGTGCAGCATTTTTTTTCACACCCGGTGGGCGCCCAACCCATTTGGGGTTAGTGGCCACACGTTTTTTTCACCAACCAAGGGACGGTACCCATTGTGGGGTACCCCCCCCCCTCCCTGTTGTGAAGCTTCGGGCGAAGCTAGGAAATCCGACAGAGCCAAGCAAGGGCAAGGTCGGGAAAAATAAAGGCAAGTTGCAATATTTTGATGTGTATTCTGCATATTTTTGTTTCGTACCTTCATTCAAGTCATAGGCAAGTTATCCAAAATACACGAACCAAGTGTAGTATGGGTGCTCAGGCAAACACACCTGCACTATTAAATTGTTTTCTTGAAAGCCGGAGCAAGATTACATCCTCGGCGGCAATTGGAGCACGAACAAAATTCGCAAGGCTAATTACTGATATCAACGGGATTCTTTATCAGTATTTACGAGTTGCGGTACATTAGGTATTTTTCTTGCTATTCCTTGCATTGCACTGTGTCGCCATGGATTCAGATATCAATATATGACTTTTGATTTTGAGCAAAATACACCTGATCCTACCCATGATGGCTCACGGCTAGATGCTCTCACGAAGAGTGCATGTGATACTACGACAGGTGACGACATGTATGAATTGCTCGACATTCAAGAATTTCATGCACTTCAAACACGCATATCAGTCATAGAAGAAAATTTTAAATCTTTAAATGAAAACGTCACTAAATTATCCATGTTAGCGATCCAATTAGTGCAACAACAGTCCAAGGGTCCTGCTGACACGCACATGCATGAGCACGTTGCTACACAGGGGCAAGGCCCTTCTAATCAAGCACAAGGTCCAACTGTTGATTCTTTGCACACTCTCACTGTAAATAAGGTGGATGAGTTGTTGAAAAACACCAAACCACCGAATTTTAAGGGAGAAGACCGAGACCGCAATAAGGATGTAGTGAATATCTTTCTCAGCAAGTGGGATGGAATTCACGCCTTACAACGTACTCCGGACACAGTCAGAGCACTGGAAATGAGCTTAACTCTGGAAGGCAAGGCCTACAAATGGTGGATGTTCTCAAGGAGAAAGTCCTACAAATGGTGGATGTTCTCAAGGAGAAGAATATCATACCACAGAGTTGGGCAGCTTTTGAAGCTATGTTTCGCAAAGAAACTTTGCCTACAAATGAGGCAGATCGGAATTGGACGGCTTGGGACACGTGTAATACCCATCATTACTTGAATATATATCTCACTGTCTGGATGGTATCCTCAAGTTGGAAGGCTTAGATAACTTTCAGCAAGTACGAGGATTTATATGTGGTCTGACAATAGAACTTAAGAAGCAAGTCAAGACCCAAGACCCTAAAACACTTGAGAAAGCCATAGTGAAAGCACATATTCACGATGATCCAAATGAAAAGAAAGCACATAATAATCAGGTGCCTACTAATACACATGGTAATACACGCACACAGTATGGGCACAATAAAAGGAAATTTATAATAGCCAATTCACAAGCATCTTAAAAACCCAAGGGGTCCAGAGGTCTCCTCTATCCTGAGGACTTTCATAAAGCTAAGAAAGAGAAATTATGTTTTTAATTTTTTAGGAAGCGGTCATGGCAAAAAGGATTGTCCCAAGGGGAAATTTGCTGCTCATGGCAAGGAGAAAGCAGTGCACATGGTGCAACTGCTACCTCTTGAGTGTTCCTCGTGATCCTCTACAGTGGAAGTGACACACACCGAGGTGGTGCATGAATGTTGTCTCACAGCTTACATGTGGCAATAGACCTTCGCACCAAATGAGTTAGTACGTATGCACGGATCTCTGCAAGGGCACAAGGTGCGCATCTTGGTAGATGACGGTACTACTCACAATTTCATCAATTACGGATTGGTCAAAAAACTCAAATTGCCTCAAACTCCGAGTACCCACCGCTACAAGGTAGCAATGATTAATGGACATGATACCAAAATCTGGGGCACTCAAGTCCGAGCTGTTCCATTGGAAGTACAAGGTTACTCCACATCCTTGGATTTTTAGGTTATGAACATGGAGAGGGCAAACGTGGTCCTTGGTAGGGAATGGTTGCATAGCCTAGGACCATCATTGAAGCGTAGCTATGAGCACAACCGCTTGATGTTCGAATCCCATGCGCACATGTGTCGGAGAGAAGGATGTACCTTCTTTACCATTGATATGTACAGCTGAGCTTATGCATCTCATTTCTGATAATGAAATAGATCAAGTGTTCTTGTGTTACTCATTGTTTCATTTTCCCTCTAACATTGAATCTGTTGAACCTTCCTCAACGCCGCATGCTTCTCTCTCATCTCTTCCACCAATGGCTACTTCCAAACAAGCAAACGTTTTTAGTGAGTTACAAAAAAATTATTAAAGGAATTTCAGATGTTTTTCCTAATGATTTGCCACCAGGATTACCGTCGACACAATCGGTGCAACATAGCATCGATGTGGTTGCAGGCAGTAAAGCTGTCAGTAAACCGCCCTACCATATGAGTTACTTTGAAGCTGTTGAGGTGGAACGTCACTTTGTTGACTACCTTAGCAGAGGGTTTATACAACCTAGTTCTTCACCATGGGCTTCTCCTATCCTATTAGTGAAGAAAAAAGACGGCAGTCTGCGCATGTGCGTAGACTACCGTGGCTTAAATGCGATTAAGGTTAAGAACAAGTACCCATTGCCACGAGTGGATGAGTTGTTCGAAAAGCTCACTCATGCTAGCATTTTTACGAAAATAGACTTGCAGTCAGGTTATCACCAACTTCATATTCGACTTGCTGATATACCCAAAACTGCATTCCGAACAAGGTTTGGACACTACGAGTTCTTGGTGATGCCCTTTGGGTTAACCAATGTGCCCACAACATTCATGACACTTATGGATATTGTCTTGAAGCCGTACTTGGGCAAATTTTTCATTGTTTTTCTTGATGACATTCTAGTCTACAGTGCTTCTGAAGAAGAACACTTACAACATCTAAGGCAGATGTTTGAATTGTTACGAACAAATAAATTATATGTCAAGGAATCTAAGTGTGATTTTCTGAAAGAAGAAATTCACTATCTGGGGCATTTTATTCCAGCTAATGGGATATATATGGATCAATCCAAAGTGAATACAATCCGGCAATGGCCTTTTCCTAAAAATCTGGAAGAGTTACAGATTTTTTCAGGATTTGCAGGTTTTTACCAAAGGTTCGTTAAAAACTATGTTAATATTGTTGTTCCCATGACGAATCAAGTGAAACGAAAAGTAAAAGCTTTTCAGTGGGGACCTACTCAACAGCACAGTTTCGATACGCTCAAGGATGCATTAGCTATAGCTCCCATACTAACTATTGTAGATCCTTTGGAACCATTCGTTTTGGAAACGGATTCCAGTGAGCGTGCTATTGGAGCAGTCCTGTTACAAGACGGACGGCCAATTGCATTTGAAAGCAAGAAGCTTGATGCAGCTCAGCAGAACTACTTTGCTTATGAGTGCGAAGTCTATGCAATAGTGTTTGCCTTACAAACATGGCGGCATTATTTGTATGGTGCTCATTTTGAGATTTTGTTTGACCATGAAAGCATCAAATGGTTTACAAAACAAACAGATTTGAAGGGTCATAAAACTAGGTGGGCCGAGATTCTTCAAGAATATGATGCCAAGCTCCGGTATCATAAAGGACAATACAATGTGGTGACTAACGCTCTAAGTCGTATGTCGGAGATCAATTCTCTCTTGTTCACGGAACTTCGTAGTGAATGTTTGGATTCTCTCAAAGGGAAATATGATCATAATGAAGCATATTCCAAAGTGTGGAGCCATGTACAAATGAGGGATCCTTCTCACTCCAATGATGGTAGTGTAACTTTAACCTCCACACCTAGTTCTCCTCTATCGAGTGATGAACTAGAGTGATGGAAGCATTTCACCATCGACAATGGGTACCTACTCCATAAGGGGAGAGTTTGTGTACCGACGGACACAGACATTCGGCGCCAAATTCTTTATGAATGTCATGATAGTCCAAGTGCATGGCACCCGGTTATTAGAAAGACTTATGCTCTCGTACGACGATAGTTTTACTGGCCAGGTTTACATGGATTTGTTCAAGCTTATGTCTTGCATTGCCAAAAATGTCAAGTTAACAAAGCAAAGCGCTTGAAAGCAGGAGGACCCTTACATCCTTTGGAGATTCCCAATGGAAAATGGGAAAGTATCTCTATGTACTTTATTGTGGGTTTACCAACCACTGTACAAGGTCATGACTCGGTATGGTGGTCGTAGACCGGTTGAATAAACTATGTAAGTTTATTCAAACCAAATCAACGGTTAAGACACCAGAACTAGCCAAGTTATTTGTAGACAATCTATACAAGTTCTATGGTTTGCCAAGTAACATTGTTAGTGATCGTGATCCCAAGTTTAACAGTCATTTTTTGAGGGCTGTGTTCAAACGATTGGGTACACAACTAAACCTCAATACAGCCGATCATCCAGAAATAGATGGTCAGACTGAATGAGTTAACCAAGTGCTAGAGGATATGCTAAGAGCATAGGTCAGCAAAAAGGAGTCAGACTGGAAAGAATACTTACCTATTCTCGAGTTTTTCTACAATAGTGCTAAGCATGTCACAACTGGATTTAGTCCTTTTATGCTCATGTATGGGTTTCAACCTAGGTCATCTGTTACGGTGGGGTTGGCAACCAAAAATCTCCAACAGGTTAAGGATTTTCTCCAAGACCACATGGATATGTTGAAACTCGCTCGTCAAAATGTCCGACAAGTGCAGGATCGGTATAAGAAATATGCTGATGAGAAACGTCGACAAGTTACCTTCGAGGAAGGGGAGAAAGTATTTTTACGTGTGCCATAACATTCAGAAAGTTTAAAAACTAAGCCAACATCTAAATTATCTCCCCGATATTGTGGGCCTTTCAAAATACTCAAGCGAGTAGGTGATTGTGCCTACAAATTATTGGTACCTATACATTCTCATATTCAATGTGGTGTTTCATGTAAGCCGTTTACGTAAGATGTTACATTGGGACGACAACGACATTGACCAACAGATTTTGCTTGATTTCGTTGAACCTTCTACCTTACCGCATGAACCTGAACGTATTCACAACTATCATGAGTTACGTACACATCATCATGTACATCAACAAGCCTTAATCAAGTGGAAAGATCGACCTAAGGAAGGTGCCACTTGGGAAAACATTAGTGTTCTTAAGAAGAAGTTCCCCACTTTTGATTTTGAGGACGAAAACTCTTCTTTAAGGGGGGAGTAATGTTAGGACAATGGCAAGGCCGGACTAGACAAGAGCAAGGCCGGGCTAGGCAGTGTGGAAAAGGAGTCCAACTAGGGCAAAGGGCTGAGAGCCATGCTATATAGTGGGTGGTTTGGAAGTGGACTCCTAGGTTCTAGATCCCCTTGTCTAACACCTATCATTTGTAGATGGGCTTCTGGAAGATTCAAGGATGTTGAGCAACGGTATCATTCAATCCAAAGAGAACTACTGACTGGTGTGAATGCTATGCTATCATTCCGATTATTTTTATTGGGAATGCCATTTACCCTAAGAAGTGATTTGAAACATTTTGATAAATTCTCCAAGAAAAGAATGCAGGAAAAGTGGGAAATGCTTGCATCTACAGATGGGTGTACAAGTTGAGTGATTTTGATGTGACTTATGAATACGTGCATGGTTGCAAAAATAATATTGATGATTTTCTATCTCGCGTCAAAGAAACCTAATCTATGATGTCACACTCCATTTCTGAAAAAGATACGATCTCAAGCAGTGATGACAAAAGATGTCATACTATTATATAAATCTCTGCACTAAATCTATCTTGGTAACACTTGTAAAGATATTTGCACTCCGCACTCACAAAAGCAACTCGCACTAGTATGTGTTGGATACCCTATAAAATGACATTTGTAAAGTTACCCACGCTCATCCCGTTCTAGCGTATGATTGAAGGAATCCAGACTCCTCTACTATAAAGGAGGCAAGACTCAAAAGAAAGGGGAGACCTTTCATCCAAAGCGAAAAGCTTCTTACCCATAGAGTCCTTACGAGTCTAGTAACCTTGGCAGTTTATCTCTGCACAGCTTGTAATCTTCCGTGTTATCTCTGCAAAGCTTGTAATCATCCTTGTTTGTCTAAATCAACTATGTCTTTTTGTTCTATGTTGTCTATGTCATTTAAATCATTTTGGCATTTCTCAATTTCTCGACCCTGCTTAAATTGGAGTAGTGCTTCTTAGCATCTCTTTCACCCGATCAACTAGATCTAGTGGAGGGACGAGCAGCACCTATGAGCAGAGACAGATCACCTCCTTCGCGATTGCAGCCTCAGTCTCTATCACACTCGGAGCGCAGTGCTACGTCGGCATATCAGAATTTCACGACACATCGAGGAGTGTCCCTGCTTGTGAGAACATACCTAGAGCATACGTACCTGGAGTGGATGCAATGATGATTAAACACAATTTAAATTTCTCAAGTATAGCATATAAACACGAATGGGAAAAAAACCATGTGAATACAATATATATTATAAAACGAAGCAAAATCGTTCAAATATAATGTTTATGACTTTAAGAGGTCTCTCTCTCATCCTCACATAGCTCAGTATAACTCCCTATATCTATAAAGAGCTCTCTGTTTAGGCAGATGTCTTCCGTTTCATTTTGTAGATCCTCTGCATGCACCCCATAGAGAGTAGCAGCTTTATGCTCGTCTGCACCACCTCAACGGGTTCTAACTGAGCATCTTCTCCCATCTCCTCCATTGATGCCATTTTCATTGGCACATGGTAGCCCTCATACGTCCATGCACTACGAGGGGCTACCTCTATGACATACCACCAGTTTGATGCACGCTTTGTAGGATGAAATATCACCTATCAGAGCCACATAGCTTACATGAGAGCTTCCAAGCAGATAGCTTCTAAAATTTGATGTTAACTATTAACAGATTTACTTGTTCACAATGCTCGAGTAGTACGAAAGTGTCTCTTAGGTCGATCCATTTTTTAGTTGAATCCACCTCAAGAAAACCAGACTCTCCTCAACGCACAGTAGCGTTGCAACCCTCCATGTTTATCTTGAACCATTGCACGTCGAACAAGGGTGAAAAAACTTCTTTTATATCGATCCTCAAAATCTCTTGTAGCGTGTCGAAGTAAGTGAGTTCCACCATCAGAGGATCTGCATCAGAGGACCGTTGTCGATTAGACTGTTCAAATTTTGCCATGACTCCACAATCTTGAGTAAAACGCTTTTTGTCGATCCGTTCCACCCTAAAATATCGACCTTTACACCATGCTGATGTATATGACTTATACTACAACCAACAAAGATTATAAGTGGCAGTTCAAACATCTAGAAAGTCACTAGTCATACATTGCAAACGTACCTTGGTCGCACAACCCCGAGAGTACTCCCACTCCTCCTCAGTCACTTCTTCATCGCACTTTTGTGCGCTTTTCAATTGGTTGTGCAACCATCTTAAGCTCATGAATGTTGGTAGGCTCTCCAGACCCGCCGGATAATGCATCGGTGGTCGTCTTCCCCGTCTCCACTCGATTCGTGCCCTTTGTCGCTCTTGCTTTGCATCCTCATATTATGAAATCCACTTTTGCATTACTGGATTGTGAAGCATGCAAAATCGGTTGATTTTAGTCTCTAGATCTTCCGTCATCTTCTTCTTAACACCGAGATTGCACATGAAAATCCTAGATATGCGCTCATCATCTATGGTTTTCCATAGCGTGTCCTGGGCTTTATCAAATCTGTCTAGCCGTTGTCCAATGTAAACTAGGGACTCTGATACCAGCCAACCTTCTGCCATGCTACCCTCTGGACGTGCCTTCTGATGCACATATCCCTTGAGCATTTTCATAAAACGTTCTAAAAAGAACATCCATCTGGAATGTACTGTGCAAGCTATTTCCACCTCATCAGCTATGTGAACAAGAAGATGCAGTTGAATTGTTAGCATGGTAGTAGGAAAGTGTTTCTCAAATATGCACACAACCTCCACAGCGTTTAGTTTGGCGAATGGTGTGGAGTCTACATTGATCTCCTTTTGTGAGATCCACTGCACCAACTTCGCAAGTTTGTAGATTGTGTTATGGACGTCAAAAGACAAACATCCATCAATGTCCACTGGTAAAATAAACTGCAAACACGTCTATCAATGATATTAAAGTCCACTCACAAATTTGGTACACAATTCCCAGTATGATATATTCCACTTCAAGAATACCTGAGACATTTTATGCCAATCGTGTGACTTCAAACCGGTAAGCTTCCCTTCTTTAGTGAAACACGTTCGGAGCGAGTGCATTACACTTGTGGGGGTCCGCACATATCAAATGGTCTCTTTTACTTTGCTTTCTTGGGCTTCTATCAATATCCATGGCGCTTTGGGAGTTTTATCGATCTATCGGGTGCTGTCTGCGGCCAATATTGCTCCATACAATCCACATTTCTAAGGTCAATCCTGGCTCCGAAAGTATCTTTCTTGCCGATCAGATGGTCCCACAGTAG
The DNA here is from genome assembly GCF_014529385.1 of Adiantum capillus-veneris. Classification (NCBI taxonomy): domain Eukaryota; kingdom Viridiplantae; phylum Streptophyta; class Polypodiopsida; order Polypodiales; family Pteridaceae; genus Adiantum; species Adiantum capillus-veneris. Next base: position 9,918 of record NW_028221736.1, read on the forward strand.
ATTACCCACATTCTTGAATATGTGCATTGGATCGAGCAAGTGATTGATCATGAGTCTGGGCCAATATAGTAACTCGTACCATAGAGAGAGTCTCTTCATCCCTGGGGACAAATCATCATCACACATCTCCTTCTGCTCTAACCATGCTTGTGCAGACATCCTTGATGGCTCTCTTCCTAAAAAGCCGTCATGTAACTCATGATTCTCTGGAAGATACGCTTGATGACCTTTGTATATTTTCTTCTTCAAGAGGTCGCCCGACATGCATTAAGTCTAGGTCCACATGTGACACATGCTCTGTATCCGCTTTTTTGAAGCCCTGCATGTATACACATGACAATAGATAAGCTTGAGAAAAACCAAGATTTATAGTGTTTGAGTTTAAGTGTAAATCACCTGAGCATTCTTTTAGTCCGAGATAGTCATGCATGGTCCACATTAGAATGCCTCTGATTAAAGCATTCCGTCGACCTGTGTGTCAGCTCATATCCACCACTTCTATGCCAATCCACAATTGTTGTAGCTCTTCCAATAGTGGACAAAGATACACATCCATATTCTTCACTTTATACCGCCCCGGCACAATTAAGCTTAGAACCAGGTGCCCCTTCTTGGTAGTCAACCACGGGGGAATGTTGTAGTTGACGATGATAACGGGCTATACACTATAAGATGTTGATCTCTACCAGATGTATTTACGCCATCCATAGCCAGGCCTATGCGCAAATTTCGAGCTTCCCTGGAAAACTCCGGCCATGTGTCGTCTATATGTTTCCAGGCTGCGCAATCTGCAGGAATCCGTAGCACACCATCCAAAGATCTATTCTCCTCATGCCATGATACTAAGGCAGACATGGACTTACATTCCAAGAAATTCTTGATGCAAGGAAGCAGAGAAAAATGTCGCAAAACCTTTTGTGGAATTTTTTGTCCATGGAAATCTACTCGATATCTCTGGGAATCATATTTCGGATACTTCTCCATGTCTATGTATTCCCCTCTGAAAAGAATGCAGTCGTTAGGACAAGCGTGAATCAAATTGTAATCCATTCCTAAGTTTCGCAAGATCTTTCTTGCTTTCTCTCTGGAATTTGGCATCACATTATCAGTTGGCAGTATGTGCTCTTTGAGCAATCTACACAGCAAAGAAAATGCAGTACACTTGTGTAAGTAATCTATCAGATCATTATACATCTAGAGTTTTTTATTGAAGTAAACACATTGTAATAGATCACCTGAAAAGCGCTCTGACGCTAGTGTCACTCCATCCAAACTTTGCCTGCATGTTAAGAAGAACCAAGAGCACCTTCAATCTAGACATACGGGCTCCATCATACAATGGTGTATTGGCTTCACTTTTCATATCATCATAGATAAGCCTTTTTGAATTCATGATCGTCTTGATGATTTCATCGATCTTGGGCTCAAACATTGTCTCGTTGGAAATGTAGTCTGCATGATCATCCTCCGAGCTATCAGAGGCTACATCTTGTGGCCTCACGTATCCTGCTTGACCAAAGCGCCTGCGAACACGTCTGTTGGGTTGCAAGATTGTTTCATGTTGGCCAGCGTCAGAGTCTGACGAGTTATAATTGGCCACAACTCGATTTATAATAGATGGATCAAACTCGCCCAATTCGCGAACGTGCTGCAAAGAAACGCGTCTTGTTTGTCGCACAACATGCTTGCATTGATTACAAGGACATAAGATCCTTGTTGAGAGATAGGTGTTTCAGTTGGACGACCCCGCATCCTTGTCACTACTCATAATGACTGTAAAAACCTTATAACTTGGACACAAATTTAATCTTCTATTGATATCCTTAGTCTTTTATCTCTCTCTCTCTGTCTCTCTCTCTGCTCACACTGTAAACTACCTCACATTCTCTAGTCATGTCCGATCCCCGCACACCTCGGTCTAAAGATACAAGGAGATCAGAACCACCGGGTTATAATCTCGTCTTTATTGGTCAATGCCTATATTTGTGGGTACGAGAAATCTACACACCCACGTCTACATGATAGTGCATGTACTGGACAAAACCCCTTTGCCTCTTCTCTAGCTGTAGCAATTCACAGCACCTCAACATCTCTTTACAACAGATCCTTGTTCAGGGATTACTTAGCACATTACATGTTGGCCTCCAATCTAAGTATCATGCCGTTAAAAGCTTCCCAACTTAAGGTCGCATTCGTAGAGAGGAAGAGAGGGATCACCGTTCGCCTAACTCTAAATTTTTTTCCGTACTCCCGAAGGTAGACTTTGATATAAAACTAAAACCAAAATCTAATCTTAAATCCAACATAATTGAACATATGGTGATTCTGAGCTAATTGAACATGGTTAGGGGTGAGTTAATAGGTGTCATATTCTAATGGGAATATACATATTGTTGTGTACCTAGGGTTTGCTCTTTGGGAAAAGCCTTCATTGACATGCCCTAAAATCTAACTTAAATCTAATTTAATCTAACCTAATCTTAAATCTAACATAAATCTAGAGCTAATCTAATCTTAAACTCAACATAAATTTAAATTTAATCTAATCTTAAATCTAACATAAACCTAAATGTAATCTAACTTAAATCTAAATCTAATCTAATTTTAAATCTTGTCTTAATCTTAGATCTAAATCTAATTTAATCTTAAACTCAACATAAACCTAAATCTAATCCAATCTTAAATCCTAAACCTAAATATAATCTAACTTTAAATCTAACCTATCTAATTTTAAATCTTGCCCTAATTTTAAATCTAACGTAAATCTAAATCTAACCTAAACTTAAATGTAATCTAACCTAATCTTAAATCTTAACCTAATCTTAAATCTAACTTAATTTACATTTAGCATAAATTTTAAATATAAGTTAAATGTAATCTAGCTTAATTCTAGATCTTAATTAATCTAACCTAATTTTAAATGTAATTTTAAATCTAACCAAACTCTAAATCTATCTCTCTCTCCTTTTGTTTTCTCCCCTTACCTCTCTCTTTTCGTCTTCTCTCCCTCTCTCTCTCTCTCTCTCTCTCTCTCTCTCTCTCTCTCTCTATATATATATATATATATATATATATATATATACTCTTCTCTCTCTCTCTCTCTCTCTCTCTCTCTCTCTCTCTCTCTCTCTCTCTCTCTCTCAATGTGTGTGTGTATGCATTCTTTGTTTATGCACGTCGCTATGGACGTCGCTATGCAACAAAGAAAATAGCGAAGCTGATAGCGATGTCGTGGATTTTCACTTTTGAGTGTCGCTAATGTGAGGTACCTCTTGTAGTGCTCTTGCTTGTGTCACCTCTGCCTTCTCTTTCCTTAGTAGAAGAGCATAATCTCCAGGATTAAGGAACCCCAACTCCAACTTCTGCTTTGATTTCTTGCTCTTGTTTTTTGTCAACACTACCACATTGGCATAGCTTTATGGGTATCCATACTCTACCTTCTCTGTTATCTTTGGGTATCAACATGCCATGAATACCTTGAACATGAAACCATATCCATTTTGCAACTGGGTAGAAACAATCAACTGTCTCCAAATAGCTTCGAACTTGTCTAAAAGTACATCGAATTCTTCATGCATATTGCTTCAATACCTTCAGCTTTGTATGCAAATCTACGGGCAAGACCCTCTACTTGAAGTCTTGGATAAATTGAGCTCGAACCATCTTCCATGATTTTCGATCGAGAACTTGGCAACCCCTTGAACCAAGCTTTGGCTACCCTCGCATCACCAGCGGAACAACCATCATCTTAGCTTCATCGGTCACCATCCACAGCTCCATCTATGGAATCCAATATTCAGCATCCTATTCACCTGAGAACACTAACCCGCATTCTGGAACCATATTACTAAACCACACCATCATTTGAGCAATCATTGTGCTCCTCAGTGGGGGCACCACAAGATGGAAAGGGAGAAATGGGAACACACCTTGCACACAACCCGAATGCCTCTCTATAGACTAAGGTTTTCACAACACCCCTAACTAGTGGTAGTCACACACATGCGAACCCAATCTGCAAACCATTGCTACATATACCCAAGCTCAAACAGCCCACACTGCCCACACCCACTCGAGGCTTTGACCCTTGAGAACAACCTCACCAAAAGATAAGAAATTCAAAATCGATTGACAATCACGATTAATCTCAAAACTTCTAGTATACATCCACTTTACTATGACCTTGTAAAATCGATAACATACTCAAACTGTACCGGACACTCAAATCCACTTTTGCATCTACCACTATCATGCAAGATATCCACATAATTGACACATAGGTTGACACAAGATCGAGAAAGATATGGGGAATATTCACTCAAACCAAGTAAATATGGAGATGGTGCTGATGCGATGAACTTTAATTTAGGGAGTGTACAATGATGCCCTTCCTACACTATAGCCAACTTCTACACACTTGCGATCATTTTCTTGCTGATAGTGCACCTTTTACTGCCCTTCTCCTCCTCTTGCATGCCAACTTTTTCCCATTCTATTATTCTAGGCTCTCAACACACTTTGTAGATGGCGGCCATCAGCTCTTGCATACCCCATGGTGACCTCCTAACAAAGCACGGCATCCTCAGCTGGCGGCTCACTTCAACCCGCCCCCGTAGGTGTCACCCCTATGGAGCTCCTCCCCTTTCGCTCTTGAGAATGCCCCCACTCTATGTAGGTCACGACGGCTTTAACTCCTGGGGTCTCAGGCAACGATGCTACATGCAAAACTCCCCTTTTAAAAAAAAACTTGCTAGCTTGGTCCTCTTTCCCACATCCTTGCCGCCTTCGATTGCCGATGGGAAAAAAACTACACCCCGACACCCCATGCCAATCACCTTTGAGCCAAAGAATCCCACACTCAATAGCCTCCCCCCAACTTTTGAATTGAGCCATCGGCCGAATAGAGGTTGCATTTATATAACCGGTCATCCACACCCAACTATGCATATAAGTTATAACACCACCACCAAAAACCCACTTCTATGTGTGTCAAAGCTGCATGAACACCAATGAATATAATCTACCTCACAAAATGCCCGTTGGATGACGAGATATTCACCGAGAGAGGTGAGGACTGCGATGACTGTTGACCAGCTTGAGCCACCATTGCTCCCAATCAAAAAGTTTCACAATACCAATCCTCGAGTATATAAAAACCCGGGTTTGATCTAGATCGTCCCTTTGTCATACACATCTCAGTATCGGCACATGCAATGATTATCTATTTGCAACAGATGGGGCTTAAACTTCACCTTAGTTGGGAAGCCATAAAGACCAACTTGTAGAGCATATGAGAGGCTTAAAAAATAGTGGTTACCTTTGCACTTAGAAACTATTAAGCTCTCCATCTAGGAGAGCTGTAAATCCATGACTAACCTACAAAATGCCCCTTTTGACATTTTCCAATGGTGCCTCTTGTGCCCTGCATCCTCTACCTGCCCAAGCACTTTGTTGTCCACCTTCTAACTTCTAGGTATCTGCTTCTTGCTTGTCCATGAGCCGATCATGTTTGGTTGTACCATCATTTCCCACCCCGTAGTTGAGCATTCATGCTCAACTACAACATTATTTAGGTATAATGAGATTACATAAGAGAAAATGATGTATAGGAGCTGGATAAGAAGACTGCCTATAAAAAGATGATATATAGTAATTGCATAAATAGTATAAAGAAATAGAGAGAGAAATATAAATCATCTGTGTAACCCTCCACGTTTAAATGGAACACCTCGAGTTTCCTCTTGCATGGTGTGACTTCCACCTGGATCAAAACGAAAGATATTTGCCTGCCATAAGCCATGTTACTCCCTGGATAAAAAATAAAAGCACCTACTCTCTATAGGTAATAGCCACCATCTCCTAGATCAAGTATGGCATTGGCCACAACCATCCACCTACAAAACATGCACGTTCAGGTCTTCGCTGCTGCCTGTAGACCCAAAAACAAGCCAGTTCAGCCGCTCCTCAAAGCACGGGTCTTTAACACCTTGTATCCATGTCTTGTCCCCTACTACAGAGAACTTCATAGCATAATCCAGATCAAGAAAGCCTTATAGTCGATGGAATGCTACATGTAAGCAACCTTCAATAGCATGTCCATCAACAACATATCACAAACCTGTAATACCTTGCCATTTACCTCGACTTGCTGCATAGCCAAGTATACCTACTCTCTCAGCCAAATAGAGGTTGCATTTATATAGCCGGTCATCCACACCCAACTAAGCATATAAGCTATAACAAAACCACAAAAAACCCACTTTTATGTGTGTCAAGGATGCATGAGCACCAATGAATATAATCTACCTCACAAAATGCTCGTTGAATGACGAAATATTCACCGAGAGAGGTGAGGACCGCGGCGACTATTGACCAGCTTGAGACACCACAACTCCCAATTAAAACAATGCAAGATATCAATCCTCGAGTATATAAAAACTTGGTTTGATCTAGATCCTTCCTTTGGCATACACATCTGAGTATCGGCGCGTGAAATGATTATCTATCTGCAACAGACAGGGCTTAAACTTCACCTTGGCATAGATTCCTCCCAAAGACTCCAATTGGGAAGCCATAAAGACCAACTCGTAGAGCATATCAGAGGCTTTTAAAATAGCGGTTACCTTTGCACTTAGAAAATTTTAAGATCTCCATTTAGGAGAGCTGTAACTCCATGATTGACCTACAAAATGCCCCTTTTGACATACATTTTCCAATGGTGCCTGTTGTGCCCTACATCCAGTACCTGCCCAAGCACTTTGATGTCCACTTGCTAACTTCTAGGTATCTGCTTCTTGCTTGTCCATGAGCCGGTCATGTTTGGTTGTACCATCATTTCCCACCCCCTAGTTGAGCATTCATGCTCAACTACAACATTGTTAAAGAGATTACATAAGAGAAAATGATGTATAATAGTTGGATAGCGAGACTGCCTAGAAAAAGATGATATAATATAGTAATTGCATAAATAGTCTAGAGAAATAGAGAGAGAAATATAAATTATCTACCTAACCCTCCATGGTTAAATGGAATGCCTCGAGTTTCCTCTTGCATGGTGTGACTTCCACCTGGATCAAAACGAAAGATATTTGCCTGCCATAAGCCATGTTATTGCTTGGATAAAAAGATAAAAGCCTCTACTCTCTATAGGTAATAGCCACCATATTGTGGATAAAGTATGGCATTGGCCACAACCATCCACCTACAAAGCATGCACGTTCAGGTCTTTGCTTCTGCCTGTAGACCCAAAAACAAGCCAGTTCAGCCGCTTCTCAAAGCTTGGGTCTTTAGCACCTTGTATCCATGTCCTGCCCCCTACTAGAGAGAACTTCATAGCATAATCCATATCAAGAAAGCCTTGCAGACGATGGAATGCTACGTGCAAGCAACGTTCAATTGCATGTCCATCAACAACATAGCACAAACTTGCAATATCTTGTTGTTTGCCTCGAATTGTTGCATAGCCAAGCATGCCTACTCTCCCTGCAAACATCCGAAGCTCTATAATTGACTCAAAAACTTGCCCAACATCCAACTGATTAGCCCCAAGAGTATGACCTACTAAATCGTCAACCTGTTCAACACAGACTAGAGAAAGATGCAACATTTTTCCCTTCTTTTGCTAGCACTCCAAGACCTTCCACACAATAGCATCTTTTTTCTATTATTCCCGGCCCTCAACAAACTTTGCATATGGCCGCCATTAGCTCCTACATACCTTGTAGCAACCTCCCAATAGAGCACAACTTCTTGTGCAGCTGACGACTTGCTTCAACCCGCCCTTGTATGTGTCAACCCATGCAGCTCCTCTAGTTGCGCTCTTGAGCAGCCCCCCATGCTCTATATGTCACTCCCCCTTTGACTCCTTCTCGTGACTTAGCTTCATCATACAACGGGGGGCTTCCTACCTGCAAAACTCCAGCTCCACTTTCCCATGTGATGTTGCAGTAGCACCATTCTTTTTTTGCATGCAATATCACACTATAAGAGGAGAAATTGAGAACCGCCTTTATTATTGTGGATTGAAAAATGAAAATGAAAAGAGAAAAAATTGCATCAACATTAATAGACGTGGCAACAACCGCGGCAATTTTTTTTTAGCAATAAGCGTGGTAATAGTCGCAAGTATATACCACGTATATCGTCGCACCTATTATCGTGGTAATAGTTGCAGGTATATACCCGCAACTATTACCACATATATTGTCGCAGCTATTACTGCGGAATATTACCACTAAATGGCTTATTAAAAATAAAGGTGCTCATTTGGACCACCCAATTTTGGGTGGTTCAAATGAGCACCTTTATTTTTTACATGCGTAAAACATATGAAACATCAATTACTTTTTGGAAAAGTGTACCAAAAAAATAAACAATAGAATTTGAATATCCTTTACCTTGACAATTAAAAGTGCAAAAGATAAACTATTTAAAGAGGTTACAAATAAGATGCAGATTTTTGTTCAATTTTATATACATACGCTCATAGCGTTTTTCTTGTGCCACATTGGGACTTTAAGAGAGGACTACAAATAATTTTCTATCTGTCCAAGTCCTCCTCCTCCTCCATAGGCATGTACATTTGATTGCCCTGACTCTACATTAACTCGAACCAAATTAAACAAATTAACCACTCAAAACAATTAATACAATATGATTTGTTAAACTTACTACCTGTAAAGATCTAATCATTGAGTCGCATTGCTCGCGAGAGATGTGATTATTCTCCAATAACCATTGCCAAGTTTTGAATTCTGTATGCCGCTCTTGAAAGTTGACCATCTCTCTGGTTGGTCATATCAGAGTAATATTTTTTTAAGTTAGCAATAACAAAAGCAATTCATTAACTAAAACCTTTCTAATCATTGGTTTAGGTTTTAAGTTAACCAAACTTACATACTTGTCCTTCCAAGATGCCTCCCGAACCATAGCGTGTAGCAGTTTGTCTGACCCAAGCTTCGCGTTGTTGTCTATAGGATGAGCCTGTTTTTGCAGCATGTTCGTCCTTTTCTTGCATTGCCCACTCCCACTCCGCATCTACCATATTGCCTCCACGACAGCTCTTGTCTGGATCTCTAATATGGTTGTCTGTTGTGTGTCGTACACTGGACTGCTTGTTTTTCGAAAAACATTTTAATGTAGCCCTCCAACCACTATGCTGAAAAGCGTTCATTGGGGGAATTTGGGAACCTAACATGCAATGCGTCCTCGATGTAGCGTGCATGATCGGGCAGCTGATCCCTCAACTTTATAAAACAATTCTTATATCTCAAGTGTATAAGAATTTGAAGATGGCATCGAAACACCCTGCCCTAAGTTGTACCAAAGTCCTTACTCTACACAACATTCATAAACCCTAATCCCTATTCAACCATTAAAAAAAATGGAAGAGGTATGTGCACTTACGTTATCTCCTATTGCTTCAATCTTTATTCGTGCGTGTGTGTGTGTGTGTGTGTGTGTGTGTGTGTGTGTGTGTGTGTGTGTGTGTGTGTGTGTGTGTGTGTGTGTGTTTCATTGATTCTAGGGCTACAATAACCACAAGTGAATATTTACATATTCAACAAACTCTAGACTCTTGATTCTCACAAAAAAATAATACAAAACATCCTTTGTTATTATAGACATTTTGCATTTTTACAATATACAAAGTCCATCAAGCTTGGAAAATCGTAAATGGGGGGATGATACAATCACCCATCTGAGCCGGATAGCAGTAAATAAAGCAACAGCAAACAAGATAGACCCTTACGTGCTTCCATACAAGCAGAGCAACATTACGTTAGGTCTGCATGCGTATAGACAGGTATCAGCAGGTCTAGTCAATTGTTATCCATGTCAATCTACTGAAAACTTAAACTAGTGCTACACCTAATAGTGCAGACCATAAGGGTCTAAGTATATGGGCCATAGTTTTCCCCATAGGTCATGACATCCTAGGGGAGGCCAGTGAAGTGCCTAATCCAAATATTTATAAAACATCCCCAAGTCAGAGTCCCATTAAGAAGCAAGGTTACCTAAAGACATTGCATGCTTTTCAAACATGCAAAGAGTGCAGGTGGCCAAGTGGTGGTGTATTACAACCACCCAATTTGTGCAAACACCCAATGTCTTTATCCAACTGTGTCTAACAAAAAACCGAGTGTAATTTAGTATACAAGATAATATACATATCTTATCCTCATAGTTCCTAACCATAAAGTTGAGTATGTAATAAAATTTTGCCAGAGTTTTGTTTGAAAAATGGATTATTTTTCAAAAAAACACCATCTCCCAAGGAGACCCTCAACAGGAGGTTTTTTTTACACAAGATTAACTTTGAAATTAAATCAGACTCCTTCCTCAAAACTTCCTCCTAAATCCCATATATCTATTTCTAAGAAGAAGCAAAAAGTGATACAAGATCTTTAGCACGAGTTGACACAGCCGCAGTATGAGGGACTATAACTCTTACCACACAAAATGTTAGAACCAACTCTACAGATGCATAAGCATAGTCAAAAAATATCATATGGTCATAGGCCAAAACATAGTGTGCACAAACAAGGGATACACAAACCAGTGGTTCATTTTGTGTGAGCTCAAAGTAGATCAATCATTGACCAGCATAGTGGTATCAGCTGATGGTGATTCATAAATATACTAAACATCTATATCTAGCAACAATGTTTGTGAATATTATGCAGAATGGAGAAGCCCATCCTAGGGCCATACTTTACTGAAAACAGTAGATTATGACCTTTTTTCCAAACTTATTTAGCCTAGTCTGTACATAAAGTGACTTATTGCAAGCCATAGGTTATTTTTAAAATTGTTAAACTCAGGCCGGATTTCCCAGCAGCAAAAACCTTCTCAGCAAGAGTTATTCTAGACATGTCATTCCTTCCAGCACTTAGCCTATGTTCATATGCCAGACCAATCTTAGTACACCCATAGGGCAGGTAGACCTAAACACCCTTTTGGTAAGCTCAGAAGCTGATCAGTATACGAAACCTTAGTGCTACCTACTAATGAAGATTCACAACCATACAAAGTATCCATACCAGCCAAAAAGATTTGTGACCCATATGTAGATAGGATACACCATACCAATTACAGTACAATACATGTCCCAATGATCCAAGTTACACCAACTAGTCAGTCATAATTTCAAGATTCCCTCAGTTTGGCAATGTAACAAAAACCATGAAGAAGTACCTATGTCAGTATAGTAATGCAACTCAGCCAGCAAGTTATTTATACCATGCTAACATCCTGATGGAGTTTCACCCAGATGTAGTTTAGACCAGTCAAGCTATTCCATAGCTCACAACATAAGAGATATCACCCAGTCAAACCAGATGGACTAAGAACCAGGATACACTAAGTAGAGGAACAAAATGTTTGTAGAAGCCAAGTTATTGAATCCGAGTAAAAGAACAGGAAAGAAGCATGAAGTCATGCTTTTGTCAACAACAATCTAAGATTTCAATTTTAGCAGCCAGGATAGGTCCCATTTAGCGCAATACTTCAAAAGGTCAGACACACCAGCAGGTAGCATTTTATTGTAAGCCATAGGTTTATACAATGCTATTTTACAGATGGAATTCCAACTAGCTCAATCTTTCTTAGCCTCAGAGATACTCTAGACAAGTCATGCCATGCCAAAGCCAGTAGCATGTATATCAGCATGGAATCAACAGAGAGCCCAACTTACATGACTAAAATAGAGATTGTGCCTTTACTATATAGTCAGAGGAAGGTGAAACAATAATGCAACGCATAGGTGCCCTATATTCACAGCCAGCAAATAGCACATCTACTGGCCCACATATACTGAACCCTATACATAGCTTAGCAGGGTAAACTAATAAGTGATCTTATCTTATGACAGTTTTCAGAATAATCACAGTACCATCACGGCTTTACTAGAATGAAATAGACTAATCCCAACACCAATCCAACCTACTATAGACCAAGTAAGGTGAACCAAAGCAAAGTAAGGTGAACCAATAACAGAACCACTATTTACACCTTTCAGATATAATGCCATATTGAACGGGCTAGCAAGCCGAGTCATAAGGACCATGATGTATAGTAAGCAGCACAATGGTTATGGCTAAAAAAAGAAAACTAACCAGAGTATCCTAGGTACTGCCGAGCCAGAATTAAGAGGAGTCTAATGCATAATACACAGGACAACAACCATTTCTTTATGGTGCTTCAGAAAACAGAAAAGTGATACAAGTATTCAAGCTACAGCCCTCAAGAAGCATGCTAACCTGCGTAACCTCAAGTTCATTCCCAGCAATCGGTGTTGTTTTCTTAGGCATGTTTGATAGTGAAAAAAGCTCCCTCCACTCTACTCAAACACTCAATGCAGAAAAGCAGAAAATAGCGCAAGAGATCTAAGCGAGAAGCACAAAGGGGCTCTCACCTTTATATAGAGCAGGACTTGTAGGAGTATTGAGAAGCATTCATGGCGCTACTTACCCATTGTGTGGGCACGTCTAACCATGCTGAGCGCTGAAACCAGTTGTACGACAGTGTATCACATCCTGTAGAATCCCCAGACTCAAATACAAGGTGTGGCAGAGGCAGGCAGAGATCACCCTTAAATAGTCATGGAGGCGTCGCCTCGTATGGCACCTTTTCTTCACGCGCAGAAACGCAGGGCACGGTGAAGAACGACCAGCGCCATAATATAACTTGGAAGTTTCCAAGTATTTTAGCTTATTATCTTCATACACACTAAACCAAGGTGAAAAGTCCTTTTGAAGTTGTAAAATAATTATGCATTTCTCCATACCAAAAAGTGAGAGCCAAGCCTTGAATGCCCTTGTCCTTTTTACTTCTATTGGTCCATGTGCTAAGAAAGTATCCTGAATTAAGAGGTTTGACCAGGGAAACTACCAGTTAAGCCCTAATCCACACCGCATTCCCAATCCAATATAGTCATAGTGCAATTAGTTGGAGGTAGCTTGTAGACACTATGTATAGTATTTTATGCGGAGTAGAGAGAAAACCACATGTGTGTGTGTGTGTGTGTGTGTGTGTGTGTGTGTGTGTGTGTGTGTGTGTGTAATGTAGATGCAGTCCCATCGGGCTTAGTATAGTATCATGTAGAATAAAGAGCCACTACTTGGGTGTGTGTGTGTGTGTGTGTGTGTGTGTGTGTGTGTGTGTGTGTGTGTGTGTGTGTGATTACTGGTAATGTGACCGATGTAAGCATGCTCGGCCACACAGGATAACGAGACCCATATGTGTGTGTATGTGTGTGCGTGTGTGTGTAGAGTAGATGCAGTTGCTTCTAGCTTAGTATAGTATCCATGTAGCGTAAAGAGTCACCACTTGTGTGTGTGTGTGTGTGTGTGTGTGTGTGTGTGTGTGTGTGGATTTAAAACCCAATCCGAATAAACTATACAATTGATGAGACCAGATATTGACCAAGTCATTTGGCAATGGCAATTAAAAAAAACAATGACTATAGGACAAGAATGATTTAAAAGACTAAGTATTCTCATAACACTACAAATTATATCACAAATTATCAATTAGAAAAGATATGGTAAAGACTATCCTTTGTCTTCTTGCTTCCTTGATCTATTTATTCCAAATTGACCAATCATATGATCTAGCAGACTATCAATTCCATTGCCTGCTTACCATGATAACCCCAAAGAAGAAGCCTATTATCTGCTCACCATCCAAGACACAAAAAACAAGAACACAATCAATATTCTTGTTAATGTCTACTTGGGAAGACAGTGGTCAAAGATCCCTTCCCCTTGTTATCGGTTTCAAGAATTACTACCAACCTGGCAATTAACACGTATTGAAAGGAATTGATGACTTGTTTCTGAAAGAATTAACATATCATTGATATTTTTTTGCCCTTTACATTAGGTCAGCATAGTCACACAAAGAACTTCATTTGTTAATGTAAGCTAAGAACTATTTTGACAAAGAAAGAAAATAAATCCATGTACCTCAATGTTATATTTGAAGAGACTAATTTAATGTTTTCGTGTAAAAATTTGTACGGAGTCTCCTTTGTACTTTGAGAAATTTTCCAAAGTACACCATAAGAACTCAAGAAACCTCTCATGAGGTTTACACCATTAAAAAAAGAATAGGCTTCTCATGATTGAACTACCATCTTCAATACTATAGTGTAAGACCATCTTCAATACTCTAATATATTCAAACACGGACTCATGAGATTATCCCCCATAACCCTTCTTTTTATCTTGTCATTGGGAAAATGCATCCGGGTTGTATGAATCATAACACACGGTTAAATTCCGTAATGAGCTTTGCAACTAACTATAGAGGTCCTTTTGCATGTATGAATGTCTATGTGGATGTGTGTGTGTGCACGCGTGTGCACATGGGTGTAATTATGCCATGATTTCATTGAAATCAAAAATTACTTGGGCCTCCAAGTTTGCGAAAGTGATCGTTGTCATGTGGGTTGCTAAAGGAGGCATATGCAATCGCAAGAAACTTCAAGGGCAGATTTGTTGGGTCGTCTATTCCACCGAGTAATACATGGAGAAGCCACCTCTAGTCAATGTGTGTGTGTGTGTGTGTGTATGTGTGTGTGTGTGTGCGTGCGTGCATGCGTGTGCGTATGTGTGAAAGTGTTGTGGGAGCATAGATAAGTAGGGTTGTGAAGATCCACAGAGTAGTACATGGAGAAGCCACCTCTTGTAAATGTGTGTTCATGTGAAAGATTTATGGGAGTGTGGATGAGTAGGATCGTGAATATGCACAGAGACTCAGAAGGGTATTTCACTTTGCTACTTAATGTGTGAGTTGTTGTGAGCATAAATCAAGAAGTTGTGTCCACGCTATCTTCTATTTAGGCAAGGTTCTCCTTTCTGTTAAGAGTGAGGGTCTATTGGCTCAACACATGGTGAGCTATTAAGTTTGGATTTATTGGTGGTTTATAATCCTCATGTTCCAAAAAGAAAAGACTCGATAGCCATTCCAAAGGCATATAACCACTTCATTTTAGGCCACATTTTTTTTCAAGGCATACACAAATCATTAATAAGCTTCCAACTTAGGATTTTCAGTGTCTCACAAAACTTTTTTTTGCTTAGTTAGCAACTACCACCTTCAAGGGTGGCACACAATATATCATCACTTTAGGACTTTGTGCTTCACCAAACTTCACAAGTGTGCAAAAAATATTAACATAAAGAATTTTTTAAGGTAGTGACAAAAGCATGTATACTCATATGGGTGTTAACCCATATGGGCAGTCATTTGACCAATGAAAAGATATGTCAAATATGATTTCTCCTCCCAAGCAAAGGTCAGGCCATAATTTTGTTTGTGTGTGTGTGTGTGTGTGTGTGTGAGAGAGAGAGAGAGAAAGGGGGGGGGGGGGGGGGGGGGGGGGGGGGGGTGGATAGCACATGTTATCATGTGTGAATGTGTTTGTTCTTGTGTGTGGGTGTGTGTGTGAGAGAGAGAGAGAGAGAGGTAGATAGCACATGTTATCATGTGTGAATGTGTTTGTGTTTGTGTTTGTGTGTGTGTGTGTATGTGTGTGTGTGTGTGTGTGTGTGTGTGTGTGTGTGTGTGTGAGAGGGGGAGAGATGGGCGAGGGAGAGAGATAGAGATTGGGGGAGGTAGAATAGGGAGGGGATTAGGGGATGCAGGTGCGATGGCAAAGGAGAAAATGAGCAAAGTATGCCGCAAATACGTGGCATACTCTATCCCTTTTTTTTTTTAGGCGCTAGATATTATCGCAAAAATTAGTGTGCATATTATCGCATCTATTATTGTGGATATTATTGTGACGTATTTTCAAACGGATACAAAAGTATCCAAGGTAGCAAGGGGTACAAACCACCTCCTTCTACCGATTATTATGATCTCTTATCCATAGCTTTTTAATTTTTTAAATATTTTTTTAGAATTGATAGTTTAGTATATTTTGTACTGACATACTATTGAAAAATTAGCTATCTACTCTAATAACTATTTATTGTATATTTTAGAGATTTTTTAAAACAAAAAAATATATTTCTTTTGTACCATTTTCTATTGAAAATTTAGCCATCTAGTCTAAGTATTATTAGTGTATAGAGCACATAATATTTTTAATAAATTACACTGCTCATTGCACTTTATTTAAATATATTTTTAGTCATTTCTCTCTCTTTTTCTATTAAAATATAGTTGGCACTTAATCCACTTATAATTGTTTATTTTCTAGGATACATATGGTTTAAAATATTTTTTTGAATTGTAATGTCTCTCTTTCGCACGTGTGTAGGACCACTGGGATGATCGTGGCCCTTCAAACGACACTGAACGTGATCGATGGCTCAAGGACAAACTCTCTTGTCCTTGCACCAAGTGCAAAATGGAAATCCTTTGCTTGAGACGCATTGCTTTGGAGCACGTGGAGAATGAAAGGCTTTGGCATCCTGAAAAAAGCGCTCAAGTAGATGAGAGCGCCACTTACTTCGCTTGAGGAGGTCCCTCATTGGTCAGTGCTCAATGGTGGTGCTCTGGCACGCAAGGCCGAAAGACAACGACAAGAGGTATTGGGAGAAGGCATGGCACATGGTGACCCTCCTAGTAGCTCTACTTCGATAGCTCCTCCTCTCGCGGTGCACGAACACTTTGAGCTTAGGATGAGCACATGTTTGACATGGTTGATGAGTTACTGGCTCATGAAAGCAACATGTACGGAGAGGATTTTTGACCATGCACTCAATGGAAAACAACAACGATGGACAAATTGTTGATGGGTGCCCGAACACCTCTTTATGATGGCGCACAGTAATCTGTGCTTCGGGCATCGTTAGAAGTACTCAACTTGCAGGCAAAATTTGGTTGGAGCAGTGCAAGTGTAGATGCACTCCTTGGATAAGTTCTTTCCATGGATTTCTATACATGGCACTCACATTTCATGGCGTGAGCTTGCATATGTATTAATAATATTTTTTCGTTGTAGTTTGGTGGGCAAAATGCAACCTAAAGATCACAACATGCCTACGGACCACTGACAAGCTAGATCATATGTCAATGTACTTGGCATGGAGTATGAGCACATACACATGTGCATCAACGATTGCATACTATACCGTAATAAGCATGCACATTCTACCTCAAGCCCCTCATTGAGGAGTTGTAGGAGTTATGGAGAGGCATCCCTGTTGTAGATGTCTCACTTCTTAACCCAAGGTCATAGCAAATAGAATGTGTTAACAAATGGGAGTATGCCTGTAAAGCACACGATGACAGATTGGAAACTATTTGGCAAGAGCACTGCAACAATCATTTGGCCCCGACTACTCCACCGAAAGGTATGTCAAGGTATTCCATATTTTTAAGGCTTCTAGATTGGAAGGACTTAAAAATATAGCACCTCTTGGATCCCATGCACGTATTCAAGAATGTAGCTCACACCATGTGGGACCACATTATTGGCAAAAAGGACTCATTGGGGGCGGGGAAGGATTTGAGGGTCTTGAAACATCTCCCCGCCTCCTCCACTCCACATCAAGCCCCCAATGGGAATATTGTGCTTCCTAAAGTGCCATGGATGCTATGCAAAGAAGAACTAGAATGAAGGGTACCATTGCGTCTATTCGCACACCAACAAGGTACCATTGCGTCTATTCGCACACCAACAAGGTACATGAGGTCACTAAAGGGAGATTTCACAAAAGCAAAGAAAGAAGGAAGCGTTCAATTTTATGAGTTGAAATCCCATGATTGGCACAAGATGCTACAAGTAAGTCTTTCTCACTCTTCTCTCTATTCTTTATTTTTTAGGGCAAATGATTTGTATGTATGACTTTCTCTCGCTGTTTTGTTTACTATTATGACATTGTAGTTCATTTTGCTGGCAAGTATGTGCATATGTCAAGACAAGAAAGTGAGGGAAGCTATTCTCAAACAACTTGGAGAGGCAGTAAGGTATACCACAAGACTACACTCAGCTAGACTTTTCTATGTATGCAATAACCTCAACTAGCACTTAGTGTATTCTTGTGTTTTTCCCTGCAGATTTGTGAGATCCAAGGAAATTGAAATAGATGCCATCCTTGCTGCTCAAACACTTGCAGTGGAAACCGTGTGTACCATTGAGGATGTATTTCCTTGATCGGCTCTTCTTAGCCAAATCCACCTCTTGGTTCACATGGTTGAGGAGATCGCTATATGTGAAGCAGTGCATGCACAATGATTATTCTTTTTAGAGAGGTTTTTAAAGACTCTCAAAGACTTTGTGCGGCTATGGTCTCAATGAGAGGCATGTATGGCCAAAGGGTGGATCGTGCAAGAGGCATTTGTTTACATCTCAAAGAATTTGGCAAAAGTTGATCCCTCAATGCCTCGCATGTGGTCAGATGAGGAGAATGCAAGGATGACTTCACAGTTGCCAAGCGGAAAGGAAGAATTATTTAACATGGATATGAATCTATCCCGAGTAGTCAATAACTTTTGTATCCTCAATGCAAAGGTTATGACCAAGTGGGTGGACTTGTGTACAATGGAAAAGGCAAGGCGTTTGCAGGAGAGGGAAGCATGGAAACAAGCACATGGAGGAAAGAGTGCACCCCCAATGCCTAGACACCTTGCATGTTTCCCAGATCTCATTAGTGCCAAGTGGACTCATGAGAGAATGACTGAAGTAAAACATGCGGAGAAGACATTATCGACAAAGAATGTGAGTATGCACGAGGTTGCATAGTACCAAAGGTAGAGTACTTATATACTTAAACCATATTGTATAGTTTTTTCTTGATTTTATCTTTGTAATTAATAGAAGATATTTTCTTATTTTGTAGTGCCTTTTCTTTAACTGTATGTGGTCAAAGGGTCGACACTTTTGTACATGCCACATTGACAAACCTTAGACCACCATGGATTGTGGCATCATGGGCAACTTTGACACAGATGGTGATGAAGCCAGGTACTCTGGGACTATTGAAAGGATAATAAAGGTTAATTTTAGAACATTTCATACCTTCATCTTTGAGTGCAAGTGGTTTGCAAATGTGTCTACACGGCATGAGAATGGCTTCCTCATGGTGGACTCTAGTGTGCATCGCACAAGGAGGTATTTCAATTTAGTTTTGCCAAACAATTGTGAGTAGTGTTGCCATATACATGTGATAGTGATGTGTGTGAACACACTTAGGACCGTCGGGGCATGTTTTCCCTCTTTAGGAGTTTTTCCCCCATGCATTGTATATACACCCATCATTCTAGGGCTATCTATCTTTCCATTGCACACTAGGTAAAATGTTTTCTCTTGTGTGTCTTGAGCTTCCTTTGTCTTCTCCAAGATGTGTGTGTTTTCCTGCACTCTCTAATTCCAACAATTGGTATCAGAACAGGTTGCGTCCTCCTGAGCTTAGTCGCCAGCAGCTTCAACACACGTCTGTTCACTTTCTTCGATCTTAGTGAGCTTTGGCGAGCATTTGTAGGTCGACGAGCGTTCGCAAGTCTGCTCAGATTTATGATTTAGGCTCATTTCGGCCTCTGTTCCCACTACACGCAGTACTGCATAGTCTATTTTGTCATTTCGTGCAAAATTTCTGTCAGTGCCGTTTTCTGCATAACAGATCTCTTACAGTCTTCTACAGTTTGTGCTATATAGCACGTGTTGTTCCCACTTTGTTTCTCCTCTTTTTGGGTATTTTCACATCAGGTGCAGCATTTATCATGGCTGACAACAACACAGATTTGTTCAAGATGTTTGTTGCTCAAGACAGATTGGATGGGGACAATTACCTTATGTGGGCTTATATGATGCATCATGTTCTTGTCTCAAAGGGTGTCTAGAATATTGTGCAGGGCATTGATGTACGTCCTGGTTCTTAGGATGTAGGCGATGTTGAGAATGTTGCAAGTCTTGCTGCAAGGATTGCTGCTATCAGAGATTTTTTGCCAACAGTTGAGCAAGCTCGTTGTGAGATGTAAAAGATACACAGGCTCATGCATTGTCTGTGAAGCGCACTATTACTCCCCACATTCGTTCAGTGAAATCTGCCAAACAGGCTTGGGATATTCTGGCTAGTCTTTATGCAAGTCGCCAACGAAGCTAAAATTGCATTGCTACGTAAAGAGCTGGGATTAAAGATTATGCATGAGGAAGATGATATGGACACTTTCCTTGCTGGTGTGAAGGATATCAATGAGCAAATTATTTCTATGGGTGAAGTCATTTCAGATAGTTCCCTTATGCAGACTGTTCTTGATGTCTTGCCAAATTCTTAACAGACTTTTGCTAGTACTTGGAGACTTATGACCCAAGGAAATCCTGAAGTTGTCAAGTTTGATGCATTATGCACATTGCTGTTGCAAGAATCGCTTTCCAAAAAAAGGGCTAGACAGCATGCAGTTGAATAGGCCTTTATTGATGCTCAAAGAAAAGGTGATTACAATAATGCAGCCACTTCTCATGGTTCTTCTGCGAATGGAAAATCACATGTTCCTAATGCTTCTATTGGTAGCAATAATCCGTTTGGAAATTCTGGTGATAAGGGCAAAAAGAAGATGCATTTCCATTATTGTAAAGCTAACGATCACTTGATTAAGCAGTGTGCTAAGTTGAAGGCCAAAGAGGCAAAGAAGAAAGAGGGTGGTTCCACTACAAATGCAGCTATTGTTGAGTCTTTTGTGAAAGAAGACTGTGATGTTGATGTTGATGCAGAATGGGCTTTTAGTGCAGGGTGTACCTATAATCCTATGTCCATGATGCATGCATCTCAGTTTCTGCAGATTCACATGTGTGGTATTTTGATAGTGGTGCTACAAAGCACATTACCTCACATCATGATTTGTTCACCTTTCTTGAGTCTGTCCCTCATGGGAATTCAGTTACTTGTGCCAACAATGCCTCTTATCCGATTTAAGGAGTTGGAAAGATTATGCTTACTAATATAGATGGCAGTTCTTTCATACTTGTTGATGCACTTAATGTACCTGGGATCAAGAAGAACTTTATGTCGATGATGAAATTATTGCATCTGACATTATATGTCATGGGCTGTATAAGCTCACTTTGTATGACAAGTGTGGGGAGAATTTTGCAAATGTAGTTGTGGATTCAAAGGCTATCTCAGATGTAAAACTTTGGCATGCATGGTCTGGTCATCTAACTTTTGCCAGTTTGCTGCGTTTGCAGAAACTTGATATGGTTGCTTCTTTGCCGCCTCTTGAAGCACATGTCACACATATTTGTGAAAGGCTATATTCTGGATAAGATGCAGCAAGTTTGAAGATTCCAAAGGATGGTTCAGTTAGGGCCACATGCAGGTTGCGACTTGTGAATAGTGATGTTTGTGGGCCCATGCAAACTCCATCCTTGGGCAATTACCTTTATTTGGTGACTTTCATTGATGATTACTCCAGGAATGCATAGGTATTTTTTGCTTAAAGCAAAGTCGAAAGTTTTTATGTGCTTCAAACAATTTCTGGAAAATCACATGTTCCTAATGTTTCTGTTGGCAGTAGTAATTCGTTTGGAAATTTTGGTGATAAGGGCAAAAAGAAGATGCGTTTCCATTATTGTAAAGATAATGATCACTTGATCAAGCAGTGTGCTAAGTTGAAGGCCAAAGAGGCAAAGAAGAAAGAGGGTGGTTCCACTGCAAATGCTGGTTCCACTACAAATGCAGCTATTGTTGAGTCTTTTGTGAAAAAGAATGTGATATTGATGTTGATGTAGAATGGGCTTTTAGTGCAGACTGTACCTATAATCTTGTTGTCCATGATGCATGCATGTCAGTTGCTGCAGATTCACATGTGTGGTATTTTGACGGTGGTGCTACAAAGCACATTACCTCACATCGTGATTTGTTCACCTTTCTTGAGTCTGTCCCTCGTGGGAATTCATGTACTTGTGCCAACAATGCCTCTTATCCAATTTAGGGAGTTGGAAAGATTATGATTACTACTAAAAATGGCAGTTCTTTTACACTTGTTGATGCACTTAATGTACCTGGGATCAAGAAGAACTTTTTGTCAGTGATCAAATTGTTGCATCTGACATTATATGTCGTGGGCTGTATAAGCTCGCTTTGTATGACAAGTGTGGGTAGAATTTTACAAATGCAAATGTGGATTCAAAGGCTATTTCAGATGCAAAAGTTTGGTATGCACAGTTTGGTCATCTAAATTTTTCCAATTTGCTGAGTTTACAGAAAATTGAGATGGTTGCTTCTTTGCCGCCTCTTGAAGCACATGTCAAACATGTTTGTGAAGGCTGTATTTTAGGTAAGATGCAGCGTTCGAATATTCCAAAGGATTTTTCAGTTAGGACCACATGCAAGTTGCAGTTTGTGAATAGTGATGTTTATGGGCCCATGCAAACTCCATCCTTGGGCAATTACCTTTACTTCATGACTTCGTTGATGATTACTCCAGGCATGCATATGTATTTTTCTCTTAAAGCAAAGTCAAAAGTTTTTATGTGCTTCAAACAATTTTTGGTAAATCACATGTTCCTAATGCTTCTGTTGGTGGTAGCGATAATTCATTTGAAAATTCTGTTGATAAGGGCAAAAAGAAAATGCGTTGCCATTATTGTAAAGCTAATGATCACTTGATCAAGCAGTGTGCTAAGTTGAAAGCCAAAGAGGCAAAGAAGAAAGAGGGTGGTTCCACTACAAATGCAGCTATTGTTGAGTCTTTTGTGAAAGAAGACTGTGATATTGATGTTGATGCAAAATGGGCTTTTAGTGCAGAGTGTACCTATAATCCTGTGTCCATGATGCATGCATGCCAGTTGCTGCAGAATCACATGTGTGGTATTTTGTGAAGGAGTACGAGCGGAAGTGCGATGCGAGAGAGAGTGCGAGAAGAAGAGCACGACGATATGGTGAACTCGCTCTACTGTAATGTGTAGAGCATAGTGAGTTCTTATTAGGTTTTAACAAAAGAATATGTGTACATACCTGGCGGCCTGCCCACTTACCTAGGCGACCACATTGGGCTTCATACCCCAACAACCTCCCACTTAAAGTCCAATGTGGTACTTTAAGTGTGAGAGAAGCTACTATACAAGCTAATATACAAGAGATGTAGAGAAGTAATGTACTACCCTACACCTAACTGCTTGCAAAAATGCGCAAAGCTCTCTGAGGAAAGTCCTTTTGTAAGTAGATCAGCAGGATTTTCTGTGGTGTGAACTTTGACAAGCTGAAGTTGCTTATCCTCGAGCATTTCCCTGATGAAATGATACTTCACATCCACATGCTTTGTCTTTGAGTGATAAACTGGATTGCGAGCCAATTGTATAGCACTTTGACTATCACAATATAACACAGGCATCTCTTCTTTGATTCCCAAATCTGTTACTGGTCGATTAAGCCAAATTGATTCTTTGCATGCCTCTGACGCTGCAACATATTCAGCCTCTGTAGTAGACTGAGTAACACAATCTTGTAATCTAGAACGCCATGATACTGCTCCACCAGCCAATGTAAAGACATACCCTGACGTAGACCTTCGGTTGTCTAAGTCACCTGCATAATCTGAGTCTGTAAAACCCTTTACACTTAGCTCCTGATCCCATAGCATATACGCATATTGTTTGTAGCTTTCACGTATCTCAATATTCCTTTCATTGCCTCCCAATGTTTCTTGCCTGGGTTTGACATGTATTGACTTTCTACTCCCATTGCCAATGCAATGTCTGGGCGAGTAGCAATCATTGCATACATTAAACTACCCACTCCAGACGCATATGGAATCTTATCCATTTCAGCCTGTTCTTCCTCAGACACAGGACAATCTTGTTTGCTAAGTTTCACATATGGTGGCAATGGAACACTCAATGCCTTTCCCTTCTCCATATTGAAACGTTGCAAAACCTTGTCAATATACTCTGTTTGAGATAACCAAATCAACTTCTTTGATCTGTCTCTCTCAATGCGCATACCAAGTATATGACTTGCCTCACCCATGTCTTTCATGTCAAACGATTTTGCCATCTTTGACTTCAAAGCTGAAATTTCTTCCAAGTGCTTGCGAGCAATCAACATGTCATCCACATACAAAATAAGGATCAGCCAACTACCATCCTTAGCCTTCTTTGTATATAGACAGTGATCGAACTCACTACGTTTGTAGCCTTGAGAAAGCATAAACTTGTGGAATTTATGGTACCATGCCCTCGGTGATTGTTTTAAGCCATAAAGACTTTTTAACAACTGGCATACCAAATCTTCCTTGCCTTTCTCAACAAACCCTTCTGGCTGCTGCATGTAAATTTCCACATCTAAATCACCATGCAAGAACACTGTCTTGACATCCATTTGGTGCAACACCAAATCTAATATGGTAACCAATGCAAGAAAGCATCTCAATGTAGTTATCTTGACCACCGGAGAGAAGACTTCATCAAAGTTAATGCCTTCTTCTTGCTTAAAGCCCTTGGCAACAAGCCTTGCTTTGTACTTTGGCTGACTATCATGAGCGGTGATCTTATCCCTGTAAACCCATTTACAAGGTAGAGCCTTTTTGCCCTGTGGTAATTTAACTAGCTTCCATGTTTGGTTTTTATGCAGAGCTGTCATCTCTGACTGCATGACCAATTGCCAATTCCCGGAGTCCTTCATTTGCACTGCTTCCTTGTAACATGAAGGCTCATTGCAATCAGTCAACATGACATAGTTCATAGATGGAACAAACCTATCAGGAGGTCGCGTGATAAGTCCAGATCTACGCACAATAGGTGGCTCAGGCTCAGCCACAACCTGTGGTTCCACTCTATCCTGTCCTTGCTCCTCTTAAGCCCTGACATTTTTTCTTACACGTGCAGGTCCATCTTCTTGGAAGACAACTCTTCTAATCTCCCCAACCCTCTCTGGTTTAGAATGATATTTGGATTCATTAAAGTGAACATCATTGCTGCGGATAACCTTTCGGGATTCGGGATCCCAAAGTCTGTACCCCATCTCACCAGAATTACCATAGCCTAGAAAGATGCACTTTCTACTCTTTGGCTCAAGTTTGTTCCTAAATTCCTTTGGAACGTGAGTATATGCCTCACAACCAAAGACTCTGAGATGCTTGTATGAGGGCATTTTGCATGACCATACCATCTCTGGCACTGAATCCTTCTGCAAAACCTTGCTAGGAGATCAATTTATAAGATGAACAGCTGTTGATACAGCTTCAGCCCAAAACCCATTTGTGCATTAGACAACATACTTCTGACCTTCTCTTGTATGGTCCTATTCATCCTCTCAGCAACACCATTTTGAGGAGGATTGTAAGGAGCAGTAAGTTCACGTTTTATACCTTTTGACTCACAAAAGTCCTGAAAGGCCTTTGAAACATACTCTCCACCATTGTCAGTGCGTAAGCATTTAAGCTTCTTGCCACTCTGATTCTCCACAAGTGTCACAAATGTTTTGAAAACACTAAACGCTTCATCCTTGTGCTTGAGAAAGTAAACCCATACTTTCCTCGAGTAATCATCTATAAATGTCATAAAGTAAGAAGCTCCCCCTAAAGATAGGTTAGGCATAGGTCCACACAAATCACTATGAACAAGTGCCAACTGTGTATCTCTTCTACTGCTTCTATGCTTATGTGGTTGTTGTGTTTGCTTACCATACAGACAATGTTCACAGAATTCAAAATCATTAAATGAAAAGCTAGGCAAATAACCAGAACGAGACAAGATTTCCATTCCCTTCTTGGACATATGTCCTAACCGGCTATGCCACAAAGAAACGTTCGGCTGCTCGGTTACATTGATTACATTTTTAGAGACATTTGATACATAAATCATGTAAAGTCCTCCAGACTTTACTCCATGTGCTACTGTCATCGAACCCTTGGATATCTTCCACATGTTTTGTCCAAAAGTGGTGACGTAGCCAGCATCATCAAGTAAACTTGTGCTGATCAAGCTCTTTGTAATTGCAGGAACATGTCTCACATTCTTCTGCGTGAAAGAAGAGCCATTCTGAAACTTCAATTGAACATCTCCAACACCTAAGATCTCACATGTCTGCCCATTGCCTAGCCGAACATGATCTTTAGTGGTCACATAAGAGGTAAACCACTCCTTGTTTGGAGACACATGAAGTGATGCCCCTGAGTCTATAATCCAGTCACTCAGTGCCTTTCCATCAGATGCTCTAAGAAGAGCTGAGTCCATTGTACTCTTGAATAAGTAGATGTCTCCTGACACTAGACGGTCATCCTCTGCAACAGTGTTTGTCACATTTATTTCTTGAATCTTCACTGAGGACTTGTTCTTCTCACCATGGTCTTCAGCTTTCTCTTTGCCTTTTTCTGCTTTCCATTCTCTGCAGTCTCTTTTCATGTGACCCTTCTTCCCACAATGGTAGCATTCTATGTCACTCTTGCCTTTAGCACTGCGGGACTTGCTACGAGAATGATTCCTCTTTCCACCTTTGTACTTTTCTTTGGTCCTTCCCCTGACAACTAAGGCTGTTCCTTTGCCTTTGTCCATTGTCTTTCTATTGGTTTCTTCAGTAAGCAAACTTCCTTCTACACCTGCTATGTTCAAACCATCTGGAGGTGCAGAATTACTCAAAGCTGTGCGAAAAGTGTCCCAACTTTCCGGCAATGTGATCAACAGGAACATAGCTCTAACAGGTTCATCAAACTTGACACCTTGAGCTGACAACTGACTGTAGATGGTGTTGAATTCATTCAGATGATTGGACATAGGTGTCCCTTCTTTCATCTTCAAGTCAACAAGCTTCTTAAGCCAGTATACCTGTGAAGCTGCACTCTGCTTCTCATAAAGATCACTCAGCTTTGTCCATGCTTCATAAGCCGACATCTCGTCTCCTACATTGAAGTAAACGCTTTCTGCCAAAGTCAGCATAATGGTAGAAAGTGCCAATTCATCCATTTCGCTCCATTCATCTTCGTCCATATCTTGTGGTTTTATCCCCTTGAGCTTTATAGGTTTTATCTGCTTCTTTTGTACCAACACGTGCCAAATCTACTTCTTCCACAATGGGAAATTGGTTCCATCCAGCTTCTTGATATTGTAAAGAGCAATGTCCTGTGATCCAGCCATAGCTATGCTTCACAGTAGTTTACTTTCCTGGGAAAAATTCGGCAGAGTTTCCCTTGTAAACTGACCTCTGAACCAATATCAACCTGTCAAATGAACCAAGAAAGCTTCAGATTCTAAAAATTTTTGGCAGAGTCTCCTTTGTAAAATGGCTCTGGTGTACTCAAAAACAGACCAAAAAATAGCTGAAAAAACCAATGTCTCTCTAACACTGTAAGCTGTGGGTAAACCTGTCGTGCACCTGTACTATCTCTCACTATCCTGTCACTGTCCTATAAGCATAGACTGCGACAATGCCTCAACGGCAGTAAAGCAAAGATGCAATCCCAACTATCTAACTCACAATCAATACATCCTAGCTGCCTATCTAATGGTGCTCGAGGGATCGCTCCAAGACCTGTATCACCGAAAGGATCTCAACATTCGAGAATCCCCCAGCTCAATAAAACCTCACTCGACCCTCAACAAAGGCTGCAGTAAATCTAGCAGTACATAAACTTCCCACAAAATCATACATCCACAAATTTCCCACTATATGTTGTAACCGCTGCGGCGGTTGTTTGCTGCGTGACTCACAGCCAGCAAACCCTCAACAGACATACATCATCTCTGACAATACATCCCATGTGGAAGTACCTGCAATGTCAGGATGAAATCTGGAATATCAAGCAGCACACACAAGCTACCTTATGAACTAGTGGATGTCGCCTACAGTCTGTGTGTAGATGTGTCCGTGTCGTATGTGACACGCCTCCAAGAACTGTGAGCCGTCCTTTTTTGTGTAGAGAGCCACAAATCAGCACTCTGAAAGTGCAGATATCCTCAGCACTTGCAGTCGTAGGCCGAAACCCCAAATTTGCAAAGTCGGATCTGCACCCGCCAAGACCATGTAGTCAAAAATGGCCTGCGCAGAACTTTATCGAAGCCGAACGGTGGCCGAGATGACCTCATAATGAAATTCTGAGAACACCAAGGCCTTCCGGCTGTCCCGCATGATTTGGGGCCGTGTCTTCGCCTGTTGAATTTCACTCCAATCTGAGCAGGTGACTCTGGCTACCTGCAAATGCTGCCCCGAGCCTCGATCTGAGCTCTGATACCAATTGAAGGAGTACGAGCAAAAGTGCGACGCGAGAGAGAGTGTGAGAAGAAGTGCACGACGATATGGTGAACTTGCTCTACTATAATGTGTAGAGCATAGTGAGTTCTTATTAGGTTTTAACAAAAGAATATGTGTACATACCTGGCGGCCCGCCTACTTACCTAGGCGACCACATTGGGCTTTATACCCCAGCATTTTGATAGTGGTGCTACAAAGCACATTACCTCACATCGTGATTTTTTCACCTTTCTTGAGTCTATCCCTCAAGGGAATTCAGTTACTTGTGCCAATAATGCCTCTTATCCGATTTAAGGAGTTGGAAAGATTATGCTTACTACTGCAAATGGAAGTTTTTTCACACTTGTTGATGCACTTAATGTACCTGGGATCAAGAAGAACTTTATGTCAATGATGAAATTGTTGCATCTGACATTATATGTTGTGTGCTGTATAAGCTCACTTTGTATGACAAGTGTGGGCAAAATTTTGCAAATGCAGTTGTGGATTCAAAGGCTATTTCATATGCAAAAATTTGGCATGCACTGTTTGGTCATCTAATTTTTTCCAGTTTGCTGCGTTTGCAAAATCGTGAGATGGTTGCTTCTTTGCCGCCTCTTGAAGCACATGTTGAAGATGTTTGTGAAGGCTGTATTTTAGGTAAGATGCAGCGTTCGAAGATTCCAAAGGATGGTTCA
The DNA here is from genome assembly GCF_014529385.1 of Adiantum capillus-veneris. NCBI lineage: Eukaryota > Viridiplantae > Streptophyta > Polypodiopsida > Polypodiales > Pteridaceae > Adiantum > Adiantum capillus-veneris. Next base: position 38,737 of record NW_028221736.1, read on the forward strand.
GTTAGGGCCACATGCAGGTTGCAGCTTGTGAATGGTGATGTTTGTGGGCCCATGCAAACTCCGTCCTTGGGCAATTACCTTTACTTCATGACTTTCATTGGTGACTACTCCAGGAGTGCATAAGTATTTTTCTCTTAAAGCAAAGATGAAAGTTTTTATGTGCTTCAAATTATTCCTGGAAAATCACATGTTCCTAATGCTTATGTTGGTTGCAACAATAATTCATTGCAAAAAGAAGATGTGTTGCCATTATTGTAAAGCTAATGATCAATTGATCAAAGTGTGCTAAGTTGAAGGCCAAAGAGGCAAAGAAGAAAGAGGGTGGTTCCACTACAAATGTTGGTTCCAGTATAAATGCAGCTATTGTTGAGTCTTTTGTGAAAGAAGAATGTGATATTGATGTTGATGCAGAATGGGCTTTTAGTGCAAAGTGTACCTATAATCCTATTGTCCATGATGCATGCATGTCAGTTGCTGCAGATTCACATGTGTGGTATTTTGACAATGGCACTACAAAGCACATTACCTCCCATTGTGATTTGTTCACCTTTCTTGAGTCTGTCCCTCATGGACATTCAGTTACTTGTGACAACAATGCCTCTTATCCAATTTAGGGAGTTCAAAACATTGTGCTTACTACTGCAAATGGTAGTTCTTTCACACTTGCTGATGCACTTAATGTACCTAGGATCAACTAGAACTTTATATCAGTGATGAAATCGTTGCATCTGACATTATATATCGTGGGCTATATAAGCTCACTTTGTATGACAAGTGCGTGCAAAATTTTGCAAATGCATTTGTGGATTCAAAGGCTATTTCAGATGCAAACAAAAAACCTGATATTTTTGCTTCTTTGCCGCCTCTTGAAGCACATATCAAACATGTTTGTGAAGGCTGTATTTTGGGTAAGATGCAGCGTTCGAGGATTCCAAAGGATGGTTCAATTAGGACCACATGCAGGTTGCAGCTTATGAATAGTGATGTTTGTGGGCCCATGCAAACTCCGTCCTTGGGCAATTACCTTTACTTCTCGTGAGTTTCATTGATGATTACTCTAGGCATGCATAGGTATTTTATGCTTAAAGCAAAATCAAAAGTTCTTATGTGCTTCAAACAATTTTTGGCTATGGCTAAAAATGTCTCGAAAGTACTATGGGCACCCTCCATTCCGATCAAGGGGGGGAGTATATGTCTCATGAATTTAATGCATTTTTAGATAGTCGTGGGATAAAACACCAAAGTACAGTGCCTTATACGCCTCAGCAAAATGGTGTTGCTGAGAGGAAAAACAGGTCACTTACGAAAATGGCACAATTTATGGTCAAAAGTCAAGCTTTGATGCATTTGTTTTGACTTGAGGCCACCATGTGTGCCACTTATGTACTGAACATGTGTCCCACAAAAGCTTTGCAGGCTATAACTCCTTATGAAGCATTGCTTGATAGAAATCCTTTTATTGAGCACAAGCGTGTTTTTGGATGTTTGGCATATGCTTTGGGGCCACAAACACAACGTAAAAAACTGGATGATAAGGCTATCAAATGTATTTTTGTTGGTTATAGTGCTAAAAGCAAAGGTTATATGTTGTATCATCCGCAAAAAAGGCATACCTTGGTTTTGTGGATGTTGTGTTTCTTGAAGATTCTGCTCAGCCCTTGCTGTCATGTATTAGAGACAATAATGTAAGCTCACATGACATTTATGACACTTTGTTTCCTCTTTTCAGTGGTGGAAGTTTCGAATGTAAATTCCAATGAGGCAAATGTATAGCCAATGGAGGTTTCTGAAAATTTTACAGATCAGCATATTACTGATGCAGATGTACATGATGTACTTGATGAGGAAAGGGTTGAGAATGAGCAAGCTATAGATATGCCTAAATGGTTGGTGCATACTTTGTGTGACAGTAAATTGGATGCACCTTTGTCTAGTCGCACTTGTTCAGGTGCTCCCCATGCATCTTATGCATTCGATTGTTATGCTTTGGTTGTGTCTAGCTTACATGATGTTGAGGAACCTCTCTCTTTTAATGAAGCACAGAATTTAGAAAATTGGATGGATGCCATGCAATCAGAATATTGCACTTATAGAAAAGGACACGTGGCTTTATGTGATTTTCCTCCTAGCAAAAAGGCCATTGGTACAAAGTGGGTTTTTAGGTTGAAATGCAAGCCGGATGGTGAGATTGATTGCTATAAGGCTCGACTTGTTGCAAAGTGTTATGCGTGACAAAAAGGCATAGATTAATAAGAGACTTTTGCTCCCACTTGTCGTGTGACTACTGTGCGTTTTCTATTTGCATTGGCAACTCATTTTGGTTGGGATGTACATCAATTAGACATTGTTACTGCTTTCTTGAATGGTGACATATTTGAGGAAGTTTATGTAGCACAGCTTCATGGTTTTGTCAAGAAAGGATAAGAGGATAAGGTGTGCAAATGTAACAAATCTTTGTATGGGTTGAAGCAATCTCCTCGTGATTGGTATGAAAAGGCTGACACTCATTTGGTCAAACGAGGCTTTCCTAATAGTCTAACAGAAAGCACATTGTATGTAAAGCGTGAGGGTGATGTACTTCTCATTGTTGTTCTCTAGGTGGATGATTTTTTTATCAATGGACCAAATGAGAGACATATAGACTTTCAAGATGAAAGATTTGGGGTTGTTGCATCATTACATGGGTATACAATTTAAGCAGTGTGATGGTGGTATTTCCATGTGTCAAAAAAGTTACATAGAGACATTGCTATGTAAGTTTGGACTTGAGGATTGCAAATGTATTGCCACTCCCATGGAAACAAGTTTGAAATTGATTCTTCATGATGTTGGTGATCCTGCAGATATCACTCTTTAACAAATTGTTGTTGGATGTCTCATTTATGTATGCAACACGTGGTGGGATATTCAGTTTGCAGTCTCGTAGGTCAGCAAATTTATGCATAGCCCAGGGTCTAAGCATTGGCAGGCTGTCAAGAGGGATTTTCACTACTTGAATGGCACTTTACATCATGGCTTGTTTTATCCCAATGGGGGATCATTGCTACCAGATTTGCATGCTTTTTTGGACTCAGATTAGGCTGGTTGTTTTGACACACGAGTGTCCACCAGTGGTTTTTGTTTCATGCTTGGCAGCTCATGCATATCATGGTTGAGTATGAAGCAACCTACTGTGGCCACTTCCAGTTATGAGGCTAAGTACAGGGAAGTCTTCACAGCTACGATTGAGTGTGTATGGCTCAGACGCCTTATGGTTGATTTGGGTGTTGGACAGGACACTACCAACACTATCTACACTGACAATCAAAGCGCATTGGCAGTTGCGAGAAACCCAATTTTTCATGCTTGCACAAAGCACATTGAGGTGCATTACCACTATGTCAGGGAGAGGCTCTCAAAACGAGAGATCAGCTTGGCTTATGTGCCAATACATGACAACCTTGCAGATCTTTTCACAAAGGCATTGTCTCTTGAGAAGTTCGAAGCTTTCTGCAAAGCTTTGGGATTACTCCCTTTTGTGGACTGATCATGTCCTTAGGGCATGGCACTTCCCTTTACTCTATGTGCCCGCTCTTGTTCACCGCATCACTCTAGGGGAGATTTATTACCATATACATGTGGTAGTGATGTGTGTGAAGGACTGTCGGGGCATTTTTTCCCTCTTTGGGAGGTTTTTCTCCCCGTGCATTGTATATACGCCCATCATTCAAGGGCTATCTATCTTTCCATTACACAATAGGTAAAAATTCTCTATTGTGTGCCCTAAGATTCCTTCGTCTTCTCCAAGCTGTGTGTCTTTTTTTGCAACCCTAATTCCAACAAGCAGAAGAGTGACTACCTTCTTTACCATTTTTCGCTTGTTACATTAATTATACCAATATTGCTCACTTTTGAGCTTCTCTTCTATAGGTCATATATATCCGAGCAATCCACCAACCAAAAAGTTTGGTTTGTAGCTCTCGTAACACTCCGGGAGAGAACCATTTTTGCCACTAATGGAGACCATCTTTGACTCTCTTTCACCTGTTACTTTGGATGAGGGGGAGACAGAGGAGAGAGAGATTGATGATTCAAGTCCCACGACCACAAGTCTTAGCGAGGATGATTGCCATGATGATGAGGATGATGATGAGATGGAGGATGATGAATTCAAAGATGATGAAGCCAACACATTCATAAATGACAATTCTATTTCTCTCTTTATTGATTTAGGAGCCATGGGCTTAGAATCGGATGACGCTTCTTGTAGAGATCTTTTGGAAGATGATTCATAAAAAATTTGTATTCTTTAAGTTATGAATTTTTATTGTTGTGTTGTCCATTCATGATCTCTCTCTCTCTCTCTCTCTCTCTCTCTCTCTCTCTCTCTCTCTCTCTCTCTCTCTCTCTCCCCCCCCCCCCTCTTTCTCTCTCTAATTTTGTGAAGAATGCTAAATTATGTTAATCAAGTGGGAGTGAATAATTTGATTGATACAAAAATATCTATAACTTTTTGGAGAAATTATTTATCTAAAATAACAAATGCTTTGCATTTTTCTAAGAAACGTTGATATTATAAAGCGTTATGGGTGCAAGTGAAGCTAGCGACTTGTGTGGTGCATAGTGCCAGAGTGCTCTAAAAAGGGCTTCTTTATTCTGCTCCTTGTTCAACACCTTCTCATGACAAGAGAGCTCTTTGGCACCACTACATAAAGCCTTTCTGAATATGCGATGGATGCAATCGCTCGTGTGAAATGTGTGTGCCGTAGTAGAAGCGTTAATAAAGGCAATGGCCACGTGCACATTGTTGTAAGATAGCACTTGAAGAAACTAACATAGGTTCTACCATCTGGAAAAAATGTGGGGACACTTCTCTCTATCACCCCCATGCCACTACAAAAAATGTCATGCATGTTTTGCTTCTCATCTTTGATAGTGCTTGCTTTACATGGAGGCGCATGCATAACTTTAGGATGGAGCAGGCTCTTCATAGTTTCATGTTTATCCACATAGCTATTGTTTCATGTTTTAATATCTTTCTTTTTTTTTTGAAATTTTATATAATGTTCTTTCAATTTTTTTCACAAGAAAAACGGAGGGAAACACCAAAATTTGAATGTTTAACACTAGAATCGTAACATGACACTTTTTTGTCCTGTTATGTGACCATTTTGCTTGGATTATTTGAAGAGTATGAAAATGAATTTCTAGGTGCTATATATCCACAGTTTCCTTATGAGCTGAAAATAATTTGACTTTTTTTTGGGAATATTGATCTCACCATTAACCTTACTCTTGCACAACATTTTTGAACCTAAACTGTGTGAAAAAATGGGTCTTGTTTTTGGCTTTTTCTCAAATGTTTGCTACTATACCACTCTAAACTTCATGTTTGTGAGGTTTAGATTGCTAGAGGATAAGCCTTCATAGTTCTCAACATGTTTTGATGCTTCTAGAGAGAACTAAGCATTAAAATTGAAAGTTATGACCAACTTACAATAATTCCATAATCCTTTTTTTTGCCAAAATTAGCAATTTTTTTTTTTTTTTTGGTGGCTTTCTTGATATCCAAATGAAATTTTGATTGTGTAAGTGGCATGTATAACATAAATCTAATCTTCCTTGAGTTTTGTGGGACCTAGATTACAAATTTGAACACATTTAAACATAGGCAAGTGATGCACCACAAGTGTACATCGCCTTCCTTGCACATAGAGCTAGTTTTTACCTAGAAGGGTGGGAAAGTAGTACACGCATGTACATGAGATATTCACATCTATCATTCAATTTTACATGTATCATATAACAACATCACATAAACTTAATCATGATGCAAAAAAATCCCCATCACTTTAATTAATCATATGCCATAACTCCACACTTAGGTACAAAACAACTTTTTTCTATTTTTGGATGTGCGCACATCATATAAAACACATGTCATACAAAAGAGAGTCTTTGATACATACCAATGTATCAAGATCAATCCTATAACATAGAATATCACCTTGTGACATCACTTCACCCATATGAAACTTGTGCTAAGAACCCTGATATGAAAAGAAAGCCATATGGTTCGGATTGGATAACCATACATCAACCCATGAGTTTATGGACGTCAAAAGTGTGGAATTAAATCACAAAAACAAACCATAAAACATATATGAACCTCACATCAAACCTAAGACTCTTTATGATATCCCTCCTAGGTAGTACCCTACACGTATAGGTAATCTTGTACATTAACTCACGCTCATGGAGCGACAATAGTGACTTGAATACATTAATTAGAATGTACAATCAATGTCTTTCTTGCTAAGTAGGTTTTCTCGTATGATAAGTCCATACAATGGCTCTCCAAAGGAAATCATAGTGTCCAAAATATTGACTCTGTAGTGGGCAACAAGCTATATTTTGACCATAACTCTTTACTAAAGCAAGATTTTCACATGGCACATAAGAGAGAATATAGACTAAACAATGTGGTTAATCTCTTGTTCAAAGGGTTTGGTATGATTCATAATTGTTTGAAAAAATAGTGTCCCTTCTACCTACATAACGTGAAAGCAACTAGTGGCTTTTATTATCGACGTGATCATAAACACGTTGTATGCATATGTTAACATGATAAACATGATAAGGAAATCATGAATCAACCTCATAAACTTTTGGCAATCCCAAATATGCCTATGTACACATGAAAACATCACTTGAGAGCATAGTTTTCCTACACGTAATGGAAACGGAAGTAAAGAGAGAAAGAGATGATGGCTAGGGAGTTTAGAGCTTCTTATCGTGAACAAGGAGTGATTACTAGTGATTGAAAGGCTTCTTGTTTTTTTTCATTTTATGTTGTGGACGAATCTCTCTCTACGTATTTTGTCCTTTTTAACTCAATGACGAAGCCCAACACCTTGACAAAGCTTATGTCAAAGACGGTGGAAACCAAAAAAGTGTTGAAATTCCAAAGGTGTACAATGATAACATGGTGTTTGAATTTCCATTGACCTTAGGAAAGGTTCATCCAATGGATGCTATGGAACATAATATGATCCACACCACTGGACCAAACCTCAAACATTGCATTTCCTGGAGTGTGTCACAAAAGTCATTATGTAGGTGCCCTAAAGTGTTTCAATGAAATTTCTTCCAAATTGGTGAATTTTGGGAAGTCAACCACGATGCAATTCAATGGTAGTATGCCAAAATTACCTTGTATGGGCAAGTTATGTGATGGACTTGGAGGCAAGCTTACTTGCCACTATTGTGGACAACCACCCATTTGTTTGCGTACATGTAATCGCTTCATATAGTATGTCATGCCGAGGGATGAAAGCATGAGCAGATTGATGGTACATCAAGGAACTCACCAGCATGACATGAGGGATGGTACATCCAAAGGACTCACTGATAAAACCAAATAAATGGTTGCACAAGTCCTCAATGTAGGTAGACATGTTGGTGCAGAAAGGTACAAATTTGTGTGGCAAAGGAAATTGTGACAACAACTTTGATACAAGAGGGGAGGCATGTACTTGGTGAGCAAGAATTTATAAATGCTGCTGAAGCAATGGGCCCTTTAGTGGAGGACAATTGGTGAGGATGATTGCTTGTTTCTCTTATTTGTGCATATTATTACAAAGTAACTAAATTCTGTAATACAGGTATCATACGTCCGTGGTAGCAACAACAAGAAATGGGCCAAGAAAGGAGAGCTTTGGTGTGGACTCTTTGCTACGGCTAAAAAGGGATTGCACATACAATTTTTTTCATAGAAACGGGTTTCTCAAGCAAGGAGCAGAAGGGGAGCGGTGCTTTGTGTTCAAGATTTCTATGATTGGCCATGCATCTAAATTGGATTTGGTTAATCAAAATGCGACAAAGTGGAAGTGGAGATCTTTGATACACTTGGGTGAAATGATCATACTCATCAAGTGGCTGATTGGGTGACCATGGCATGCCATGTTTACGATCCAAGGTTTGATATTGTAGAAACATATTCCTCAAGCTTGACACATCTTAAGAAATGACTAACAATATGTATACTAATATGAATGTTTTACATTATTGCATGCAAGATCTCCTCCCTATTGCAACTTGTGAGATGCAAGAGGAAGACATGGAAGCACAAATTCTTTTGTGGCAGTGCATAAATGAAGTTATGGAGGGGCATGGACGTGAGAGAGTAGATTTCCATGGATTCATGGCCATTGAAGCTCAAGCCAATTGGAATGCAGCTCACACCATGTTCAATGGTGGGAAAGACAATGTTCTACAACATTGAGAGCGATCTTGCATTTTTCATTGAAAGCAAAGCATGGTGGAGCACACAACAAAGTACATTGTTTCTTCATCTCAACAAACTCACAACCAAAGACGTGCAAAAATTGGCGTTTAGCCCCCTCTAGAGAGGCAATTGTAGCAAAGTTTTTGTGAGAGTGCACGTTGCAAAAGCGAGAGAGAGAGAGAGAGAGAGAGAGAGAGAGAGAGAGAGAGAGAGAGTAGACCACAAATGCAAGATATGGTGAAGAGGGGGTGATCGGCTCCCCATGACTACCATGAGCAGAAGACCCAATACAACAACTAGATAGTGTGGAAGTGGGTACCCCCTTGGCCCCATAAATAGGTGCCCAAGGGGAGGTAGGGCAAAGCCTGGAAAAATTCCCCACGACCCAACATAAATGATATATGGAAATATACATGTGGGCACCCGGACAAGGTGGGTGGTCGGACCCAAACTTGTTTCATGATTGTGTAGTGATCAAGTTGTCTCCCACTTTGTTGCCAGTTTGGCATGGTTTCCGGTAGAGATTGTACAACAACTGCACTACCATCCAAGCCAAGCTCTAGGTGACTCCGAATGTAATCACGGAATGCCAGATCTCCCACATTGAAGTCCCACTCCAATCTGTAGATCCAAGCAATGAACCTGTCCAAGAAGATATCCTGTAATGGAATTGATATTTTGATATTTTATGCAACTGACAAGGGGAAAAGGCCAAGGGTTATGCGAAAGGATAATATATTTTATCACTTAAGTGCTCTTTATGAGCCATGGCCAATTATTTCCCGGCTGGTCAATGTGTATTCATTTGAGCATTCACTAATCTATAAATGAATACGTGCAAGAGGAAAATGCTCACTCTTGCACGGGGGGAGATTGCACCCAGTGCCTTTGTTATTTTCCTCTCCTCTTCTCTCTTCTCTCTCATCATGTTGACGTAGCACTCCGCTCTAGGAGGTGTGCTTGCACGTTCTCGCTTACTCTGTCTCCCTCTTTGCCTCTCTCATGTCAGATTTACTAACGTGTTTACACGTACATGATTGTGCAGGTATGGAGATGTATTGATTTATTGTCTGTAACATGCTATTTTATGTATTTTTCAGGGATGCCACACCTTCGTTTGTAGCAGTGGTATCAGAGCTCTGGAAAATATCTTGGGATTGCAATTACTGCTAAGGAAGCATAGATACCGATAGAACAAGAGCTATGATGAATACATCTAAGTTATTTGAACCCTTTCTTTCAATATATATATGGATGTATGTGTATATTTTGTGGGAAAAGATTCTTGGAATGCGAATCTTGAATTACAAGTCGAATGGCCGCTTATAGACTGATTTTTTGTGAGCTAGCTTGGATGGATGATTTTTTTTTAAAATCTTTAATCTCATATAATACAAGTGCATAGCATGAGAAGTAATAGGATGGTTGGATGAGGTTCAAAAAGTTTTTAAGTAAACCTCGACAACCTCTATCTCCAGTAGAAAGGGGAAGAAAACATCAAGAAGAAGAAGCATTCTAGCAGTTTTCCTATCGTCAGAATGATCCCAAAAGATCTCTTTGACAAGTCTTTGACATGGCTACAAGACTCCTCAAAGGGAAGCAACTCCAAAGGTAGGGTTTGATTTTATTTTATAAAACTATCCTTTAATTATGTGGTAAGCATTTGTAGGCCGGATGAAGTTGAATAAGAGGGTGGAAAAATTGTTGTTCTTGGCCACCATTAGCACACGCAGTCGCGTGAAAGCACAGGCACCACCAATACACAAGGCAGCCAACAACATTCATGTACTACTCCAAGTCAATCCGTGGGGAAGGATCATAAAGCGATATGTTCTCTCTGGGCTACAGAGGAGTGCCGATCGGTCTGCAGCCTGTCATTTGGAATCTCTCCAAGATAGCCTTCGCATACTTTCGCTGAGAAAAGAAGATGCCGTCTAATGTCTGAAAAATCTCGGATCCAAGAAAATAGTGAAGAAGCCCAAGATCAGTCATCTCAAAACGTGTCTCCACAGCTTTCATGATCGACTTGATCCTGCTGGTCCATGCGCCTATGAAAATGAGATCGTCCACATAGACAATCACTATCGTTGATGGAGCGGAGGTGGTGAGGGCAAGGGATGGAATGAGAATGGGGGAAGGGAAAAACAATATGCAGAGTTATTTGGTGGAGCTTGTGAGAGTAATCCTCTCACCTCCTTATTGTTCATTATACACAAGACAATAAGTGGGTGGTCGCCTGCCCGACCATAATGGGCCAAGGGCCTGAAACCCAACAATCTCCCACTTGAAGGCCAACGTGGCCCAAGTGGCTAAAGAATGTAGTGGCTACTATGTACAAATGTATAAAACCGTGAAGCATGACTATAGCTTCACCCTATGCCCATCATCCCTATGCAATGTGGAAATCACTCTGAGGCTAGGCTCTTTGTTAGAGCATCCTTTGACTAACTCAATGCGTTTGCTAGGAAAAATATCCCGTACCACATGATATCTGACGTCTATGTGTTCCAACTTCTTGGAGTGAAACACGGGGTTATTTGCTAACGCAATTGCACTCTGATTGTCGCAATGTAGCACTGGAGCCTGGTGTATACCAACATCTCCCACTAGACGAGATAACCAGGTTGCTCCAATTAGCAGTGTCTTGTCCAACACCCAAATCAGCCATAAGGCGTCTGAGCCATACACACTCAACCGTAGCTGTGAAGATTGCCCTATACTCAGTCTCACAACTCAAAGTGGTCACAATAGGTTGCTTCTTGCTCAACCATGATATACATGCTGCCAAGCATGAAACCAAAACCACATGTGGACACTTGCGTGTCAAAACAACCAGCCCAATCTAAGTCTGAAAAAGCATGTAAGTCTGGCGGCAATGATCCCCCCTTGGGATAAAACAAGCCAAGATGTAAAGTGCCACGCGAAAAATCCTCTTGACAACGTGCCAATGCTTAGACCCTGGGCTATGCATAAATCTATTGACCTGTGAGACTGCAAACTAAATATCTGGCCTCGTGTTGCATACATAAATGAGGCATCCAATAGTGATTTGGTAAAGAGTGACATCTGCAGGATCACCAGCATCATAAAGACTCAATTTCAAACCTGTTTCCATGGGGGTGGCAATATGTTTGCAATCCTCAAGTCCAAATTTACATAGTAATGTTTATATGTAACTTTTGTGACACAAGGCAATACCACCATCACACTACTTAAATTGTATACCCAAGTAATGATGCAACAACCCCAAATCTTTCATCTTGAAAGTAGCATTCAAATCAGTCTTAAATTCAACAATATGTCTCTCATTTGGTCCAGTGATAAGCAAATCATCTACATAAAGAACCACAATGAGAAGTACACCACCCTCACGCTTTACATACAATGTGCTTTCTGTTGGATTGTTACAAAAGCCTCGATTGACCAAATGAGTGTGAGCTTTCTCATACCAAGCACGAGGAGATTGCTTCAACCCATACAAAGCCTTCTTACATCTGCACACTTTGTCCTCTTGTCCTTTCTTGACAAAACCGCAAGGCTGCGTTACATAGACTTCCTCAAAAATGTCACCATTCAAGAAAGTGGTAACAATGTCTGATCGATGTACATCCCAACCAAAATGAGCTGCCAATGCACATAGAAAATGAACAGTAGTCATACAACAAGTGGGAACAAAAGTCTCTTCATAATCTATGCCTTTTTGTTGTGCATAACCCTTTGCAACAAGTCGAGCCTTATAGCGATCAATCTCAGCATCTGGCTTGCATTTCAATTTGTAAACCCACTTCGTACCAATGGCCTTTTTTCCAGGAGGCAAATCACATAAAGTCCAAGTGTCATTTTCTATAAGTGCATCATATTCTGATTGCATGGCAACCATCCAATTTTTTGAGTTCTGTGCTTCGTCAAAAGATAGAGGTTCCTCAACATCATGTAAGCTAGACACAGCCAAAGCATAACAATCTGATGCATAAGAGGCATGATGAGAATCTGAACGAGTACGACTAGACAAAGGTGCATCCAATTTACTATCACGCAAAGTGTGCACCAGCCATTTCGGCATACTCTAGCTTGCTCATTTTCAGCCCTTTCCTCATCAAGTACATCATGTATATGTGCATCAGTAATAGGCTGATCTGTATTTCAGAAACCCCCATAGGCTGTACATTTGCCTCATTGGAATTTACATTCGTACTTCCACCACTAAAAAGAGGCAACAAAGTGTCATAAATGTCCTGTGAGCTTACATTACTGTCTCTAGTACATGACAGCAAAGGCTGAATAGAATCTTCTACAAACACAACATCAAATGAGACCAAAATACACTTTGTTTACGGATGGTACAACCTGTAACCTTTGGTTTCAGCACTAGAGCCAACAAAAATACATTTGACAGCCTTATCATCCATTTTTCTGCGCTGCGCTTGTGGCATAAACCATAAGCCAAACAACCAAAAACACACACGTGCTCAATAGATGGCTTTGCTTCATATGGAGTCATAGACTGCAACCCTCTTGTAGGACACCTGTTGAGTACATAAGTGGTACACATGAAAGCCTCGAGCCAAAACGAATGTGGTAAAGCTTGACTCTTGACCATACATCTTGCCATTTTTGTAAGAGACCTGTTTTTCCTCTCAGCAACACCATTTTGCAAGGCGTATACATCACTGTACATCGGTGTTTTATCTCACGACTAGCCAAAAATGCATTTGATTCATGAGACGTATACTCCTCCCCTCGATCGAAACAGAGGATGTCCATAGTACATTTTGAGACATTTTCAGCCATAGGCAGAAATTGTTTGAAGCACATAAAAACTTCGGACTTTGCTTTCAACGGATATACCCATGCATGCCTTAAGTAGTCATCAATGAAAGTCACGAAGTACAAGTAATTTCCCAAGGATGGAGTTTGCAAAGGCCCACAAACATCATATGCACAAGTTGCAATCTGCATGTAGCACGAACTGACCCATCCTTTGGAAACTTAGCACGTTGCACCTTCACAAACATGTTTGATAGGTGCTTCAAGAGGCGGCAAAGAAGCAACCATATCAGATTTCTGCAAACGTAATAAATTGGCAAAATTCAGATGCCCAAAACGTGCATGCCACAGTTTTGCATCTGAAACAGCCCTTGAATTTGCAACTGCATTTGCAAAAAAAATTCCACACTTGTCATACAAAGTGAGCTTATACAGTCGACAACACAAAAGTTTAGATGCAACAATTTCATCACCAAAACTGAGATCATGAACTGTACATCTGACATCCACAAACATGACTACAAGTCCAAGTCTAGCAAGTGCAAATACATACAAGATTCTTCTTGATCCCAGGTACATAAAGTGCATCAACAAGTTTGAAACAACTACCATTTGTAGCAATAAGCACAATCTTTCCAACTCCTTGAACAAGATAAGAGGCATTTTTGGGACAAGTCACCGGATTCCCATGAGGGACATACTCAATAGAGGTAAACAAATCACAATGTGAGGTAATGTGCTTTGTAGCACCACCCTAAAAATACCACACATGTGAATCTGCAGCAACTGACATTCATGCATCATGGACAATAAGATCATAAGTGCACTCTACACTAAATTGCATCAACATCAACATCAACATCACAATCTCCTTTGACAGAAGACTATACAATTGTTGCACTTGTATTGGACTTGTAGTGGATCCAACCGCTTTCTTCTTAGCCTCTTTTGCCTTCAATTTAGGACACTGCTTGATCAAGTGATCATTAGCTTTACAATAATGGAAACACATCTTCTTTTTTCCCTTATCACAAGAATTGCTAGACGAAGTGTTGCCAACATAAGCATTAGGAACAAAAGCTTTTTCACTCGCAGCAGAACCATAAGAAGTGGTTACATTGTTGTTCCCACCTTTTCTTTGAGCTGTGATAAAAGCCTATTCAACTGCACGCTGTCTAGTCCTGTTTTTTTTGGAAAGTGACTCTTGCAACATCAATGTGCATAATGCATCGAACTTGAAAACTTTAGGATTTCCTTGGGTCATAAGTCTCCAAGTACTAGCAAAAGTCTGGTAAGAGTCTGGCAAGGCATCAAGAACAATCTGCACTAGGGAACTGTCTGAAATGACTTCACCTGCAGAAATAAGTTGCTCATTAATATCCTTGACACCAGCAAGGAAAGTCTCCATATCATCTTCCTCATTCATAATCTTTGACTCCAACTCTTTATGCAACAATGCAACTTTTGCCTCATTGCGGCTTGCATAAAGACCAGCTAGAATATCCTAAGCCTATTTTGCAGATTTCGTTGAACAAATGTGAGGAGTAATGGTGCACTTCATAGACAATGCAATCAATGCATGAGCCTGTGCATCCTTTACATCCCAACGAGCTTGTTCTATCATAGGCAAAACAACTCTAACAGCAGCAAGACCTGCAACATCCTCAACAATGCCTACATCCTCAGAACCAGGACGTACATTAATGCCCTGCACAATATTCCAAACGCCCTTTGACACAAGAACATGTTGCATCATGTAAGCCCACATAGGGTAATTGTCCCCATCCAATTTTTCCTCAGTAGCAAACATCTTGAACACACTGTATTGTTGTCAGCCATGGTAAACGATGCACCTGATGTGAGAACTGCCCGAAAAGAGGAGAAACAAAGCGGGAACAACACGTGCTATATAGCACAAACCGTAGAAGACTGTAAGGGACATGTTATGCAAAAAACATCATTGACATAAATTTTGCACAAAATGACGAAATAGCCTGTGCAATACTGCCTATAGTGGAAACGGAGTCAAAATGAGCCCAAATCACAAATCTGAGCAGATTGAGCTCTAGGAATTCTCCTGAAATTTTTTTCAACCTGCGACGCTCACCAAAACCCACAGAAATTGGAGAAAGTGAGCAGGCGTGTGCTGGAGCTGCTGGGCGACTAAGCTCGGGAGGATGCAACCTGCTCTGATACCAACTGTTGGAATTAGGGTTGCAAGAAAACACACACATCTTGGAGAAGACGAAGGAAGCTCAAGGCACACAACAAAGAGTGTATTACTTAGTGTGCAATGGAAAGATAGATAGCCCTACAGTGATGGGCACATATACAATGCATGAGGGAAAAAATTCCCCGGCGTCCTAAGTGTGTTCACACACATCACTACCACATGTATATGGTAACAGATTGGGTGTAGATACATGTCCAAGGTGTAGATCTGCAAGTACTTCTCAGTAGAAGGGTCTCCCGTGCAAGTCTTGGCCGCTCCCGATCGTGCAAGACGCTTAGTGTTTGCAGAAAACGCAGCAACCTCAGAAAGCGTAGCAAGTGAAAAAAAAAAACGCAGCAAGATCTGAAAACGCAGATCTATCCAGAAAACGTAACCTGGTTTGATGCCGATTTGAGTGCGTTTTTGTTGCTGAAGGGAGAGCTAGAGAGGGAGGTTGCATATTAGGTTGAGGATGCAAAAACGCTAGGCGTTCTTGTAAAAAAAACACTAGGGCTGCAAAACATTGATCACCATTTTTGAGTTTTGCCCTACGATGGAAACCAGAAGA
This sequence comes from Adiantum capillus-veneris, assembly GCF_014529385.1. Classification (NCBI taxonomy): domain Eukaryota; kingdom Viridiplantae; phylum Streptophyta; class Polypodiopsida; order Polypodiales; family Pteridaceae; genus Adiantum; species Adiantum capillus-veneris. The sequence continues at coordinate 54,550 of NW_028221736.1, forward strand.
ACTGCTAGCGCTAGCCTGTGGAGGAGGGATCGATGCAAATTCTCGGCATCTTGGCGACTAATGCCATGTGAGAGTGAGCAACGGAAAGAGTGTGAGCCACGCGCGCTTAAAACACTGGAGAGAGAGAGAGAGAGAGAGGAGAGAGAGAGAGAGAGAGAAGAGAGAGAGAGAGAGAGAGAGAGAGAGAGAGAGAGAGAGAGAGAGAGAGAGAGAGAGAGAGAGAGAGAGAGAGAGAGAGAGGAGAGAGAGAACACAAGTGCCCTACAAATGATGCTCTCAATACACAATCTGGATGACTACAAGATGCTAAGCATTCTATTTATAGAATCTTAGGTTGAGGTAGGGCAAAATGTGTAACTGGTGCAAAAAACATAAAAAGTATTCGTGAAGTTAAGTATGGGGCAATTTTCTCAAATGCAATTGAGTGTGTGTGGTTTAGATGCCTTTTTGGTGCTGTTCCATAGTCTACCACCACTATCTTCACTATGAAAATTAGGATACTTTATCTATTGTGAGGAACGTAGTTGTGGGGGAGGTTCAAGTTTAGTTTGGTCTTTTAGCTTTGCCCTTTAAGCTTCTATTAAAAGTTTTTGTTTTTTTCGTTTACCTTTTTTTTTTGTGCTCATATTTTTACTTTGTAACTCTTCTTTGAGTTTTTTTTTTTTTTGTTGGTTTGCTTCCTAGCCAACCTTTTGTCCTGGCCTCAATAAGATCTTTTAATAGAGTAGACCTTTTAAAGGGTCCATTCTATATTCCTCTTT